>NC_141537.1:128309141-128509141 GCF_021556685.1 Rattus norvegicus
AGTGAGATTAATATATATCTTCTCATTCTCAAGGTGCTTATGGATCAGTAGAAAATTTTTTTTAGAAATTATGTTACTAAGTAGGACTGGGGAATTGGCTTAGTGGACAAGCTTGCTTGGTATGAAAGCAAGAGGATCTGGGTTCAAATCCCCAGACCTATGTGAAGCCAGACATGGCTGCATGTATATGTAACTCCATAATTGGGAGACAGTGATGGAAATAACCATTGAGACTAGCTGAAATGGCCACCTCCAGGCTCTGTGGGAGACCCTGTCTCAAAGTGTAAAAGTAACAAGCATTTGAGGAACGAACCACGTGTTGACTTCAGAACTCAGCATGCACATGTGCACAAGTGCTTGTGCAGCTGTACACACACACACACACATGTACACGCACACACACAGAGTGAATGTGTCAGATAGGAGTTTATTTGGGAATTAAAAATAATGAAGGATCTTTTTTGTGCCAGAGAAGATATAATAATGGGAAACTAAAAAAAAAAAAATTAGAATAACTGGGTGGGGTTGCTCAGTGTGTAAGAATAATTCCCGTGAAAGCAAGCGGACCCATGCTTACATCCCCAGCACCCCCATAAAAGCCATATATAGCCATGGAGGCCGGTGACCCTCTTGGAGGCGGCTAGAAACAGGAGCATTTCATGAGTTTGCTGTCTGGAAGCCTAGCTCAATCAGTGATCTTCAGGTTCTTGATGGGAGGAGAGGGGAAGGAGAGAGAGCATCTGTCTCAAAAAGAAAAACAAGAACAACTAAACCCAGTAAGATAAAAGTAATAGAGGACCCAGTGTCTCCTTTGGCCTCTTGCATGTACATCCATAGGTGAGTCACATGAGCTTGCCCAAATGTACACATACCATACCACACATGACAAATAAAAAAATAGTATCTAATGAAGACCGTAAAACTTCTGCTTCAGAACAGTTAAAGAAAAATCACACATATGCATGCAATTTCCTAAACATATATGTTTATTCATTAGTCAGGCAATGAAAGTGGAACCATTGGGAGCAGAAAGAAGCCGAGGGAGGGCAGGGGAATGCTTACAAGGTTACTCAGAGTAACACAGTAGTGGTCTGAAGCACCTTGCCCAGCTCATGGGGTTGGGGTGGAAGGATGGTCCCAAGATGAACAGAACTGGCCAGAGCTGACTACTTTCATAACACCTATATCTTTGTATATGGTCCCACTTCCCCCTGGTTGCCAACCTCTGTTTTTGTTACCATGATAACAGAATATTGACTCACTTGGATATAGTCTTGACCTTTGCTAGACATGTGTTTTGAGCCTCCTTAATAAAGGAGGTGGCAGCAGTGTAAGGGAAGAGCATCCCCACACACAAAGGAGCATGTTCTGGGTTAATGTGAGAGATGAGGGGGACTGGGGACCAGCCCTTCTCCTCTGTGTGAGACCAAAAGCCTAAGGATATGAAATTCATTCATGAGGCAGGGAGGCTGGGCATGAGGTGAGAGAACCTGGGTCTGCACTGAGTGTTGAATTGCCTATCGCTAAACGAGTTTGTAGACCTCATTTATTGTCACTGTTACTATTTCTCTGATCTGGAGTATGAAGATCTGTGGAGGGAAGGCCACAGCAAGAGCCTCTGGGTGATACAATGATCTCAGGAGCAGCATGGCCGAGATGCCACTGCTGGTCTGCCCCACGACACTGACACTGGCCTTTGATGCCTCATCCCTGAATGCTGCTCCAGTGCAAGAGGGTAAAGCTGGCTTAGACTCACTGGAAGCACAGCACAGAATGTAGATGTAATTTCACATTAAAAATCATGAAAAACACTGTCTTTTTCATTGGTTGTCTTAGTTAGGATTTTACTGCTGTGAACAGACACCATGACCAAGGCAAGTCTTACAAAGGACATTTATTTGGGGCTGGCTTACAGGTTCAGAGGCTCAGTCCATTATCATCAAGGTGGAAGCATGGCAGCATCCAGGCAGGCATGGTGCAGGAGGAGCTGAGTTCTACATCTTCATCTTAAGGCTGCTAGTGGAAGACCCTTTCCACGCAGCTCAGTTGAGGGTATTAAAACCTATCCCCACAGTGACACACTGACCGCAATAAGGCCACACCTCTTATAGTGCTACTCCCTGGCCCAAGCGTATACAAACCATCACAGTGATCTTTATGCTGCCCCCATACACATCCTTAATAGTAATATTTATTTTGGTTTGTAACCAAGGCAGAAGAATTTATAATGGGATAGTTGACCTCCTCACACTACCTGGTCCAGATCCGGTGTGCATTTCATTTATGGCATTATTTTAGTTGTCCTGGCTCCTCTGTAGGTGCCCCATGGCCTGGGTGGCCTCTGCCTTGTATACAGGCTGGTGCACTCTAAACTCAGACTGGCTCTCTGTGTGACCGCTTTGGGAAGCCTCTCACAGCAGCCAAGACTCTACAGCTGCCTGACTTTCCTGCCGGTGTTTCACTGACCAGTTCTTGTCTTTCTTGCTCCTCAGGGCTCCGTTGCTGGTCTTGATTCCTCTCTTGGCTTTTTCTCTGGGTGATGTGTTGTTCTTCTGGTGCCAGCCCTCACCTGACCTCTGGTGGCTTCTGTAGTTTGAGCCATGGTATTTTCTTGTTTACTAACTGTATTAGGGTTCTCCAAGGAACAGAACTGATGAGTGAACTAATATATACCTATGTATTAGTAAGGGGTTTATTAGAGCGATTTACAGGCTGTAGTCTAGCAAAGCAAGTCTGAGACTTTATTCTGTATTTTTCTTTGAATTTGACCCCTCTTCTCTAAGCCATATTTATTTCCTGGCGTCTTTCTTCAGACGTTTGTGATGACTTTTAGCTTGTCTCCTGCCTTGCAGCTGGCTTTTACATCTTACTTTTTTCTCCTCCTATGCTGTACTGTTCCCTGCGCCACAGTCTTGGCCCAGGTGGTTGAGTCTCTGCTTAAACTCTCTCACTGTCTGTGGCATGCAGCTCAGACTCTGTGTGATGGTGGCTGTGGCCTCCTTGTCTGATCTCCTGGAGCTCCTGACCATGACGTGGTGCTTTGATAATAGGTTATGGCTTGGGTAGCTGCTAGCTAAGGGATGCTGTGTTGACACAGGCTGTCGGTCCCTCAAGCACTCTGTTCATGTGCCTTTTCCCTTGTACGTCCTCTTCCCGCCTTTCCCTCTGCACCCTACTTGCCAGCTCTTTCTGGTTCATTTGGAAGGTTCTTCACCCGAATAATCTCTAACAGTTTCCCCTGGGTCTGGGGGTTGCATCCAGTAACCCACCATCCTAGACTCAGTACCCCCCTTCTCCACGATTCCAGAAACCCTTGTCTGTGCCCCACCCACTGTTTTTATTAGAGACAGGACATTGTTTCTCTCCTCCTCCTCCTCTTCCTCCTCCTCCTCTTCCTCCCCCTCCTCCTCCTCCTTCCTCCTCCATTTGTTTTCTTTCTTCTTCTATTTCTTCTTCCACAGCACTTCATGTAGCCCATACAGAGTTGAGGATGCCCTGAGACTCCTGATCCCAAGTTCTGACATTACAGGCATGCAGCACCTCACCAGCTAACAGGGCACGCCTTATTCATCTTTACAGTGGACTCAAATGTTTGATAGCTGAAGAAACAGGAATTAGACTTTTTTTTTTCCCGGAGCTGGGGACTGAACCCAGGGCCTTGCTAGGCAAGCGCTCTACCATTGAGCCAAATCCCCAAACCCTAGATTTTTTTTTTTTAATTGTTTAAAGATGTCAATTTTGGGAGAGATATAACTTGAGGTAATGAACCCTTCATTAGAATCACATCTCCTGTTGTGTGTCAACAGAAGCATCATTTGAGCTTCCAGAGATGATGATCGGTGCCAGCCAACTCCACAGCACATGTCACCTTTGTCCTTGCACCTCAGAGTGCTGAGGCACATCTGTGCTGTGTGCTATACAAACGACAGTACCAAGGAAGAATGTGCCAGTGCTCAAGCCTAGGTCACACACACACACACACACACACACACACACACACACAGACACACAGACACATATTCACATACAGGACATGAAGATGAGGTTGGAGGGGATTGTCTTGGGGATAATCATATTTTATTGTATGCATGCGTAAAAGCCTCAAAGATATGATGTGTGTGTGTGTGTGTGTGTGTGTGTGTGTGTGTGTGTGTGAAATTCTCAAAAGAATTAATAAGAATACTATATTTTAAGTATATTTGAGGAAAAAGACAAACTTTGGCTAGCATGTTACTACATGTGTGCCTGAGATTGAGGTAAGAGGATTGTGAGTTGAAGGCCAGCATGGACTACATAATCAGGTTGGTTGTTGTTGTTTTTCTTTGTTTTGCAGCAGTTTTATGTACTAGAGATTGAACCTAAGGCCTCGTTCATGCTAGGTGACCCAGTTGGCCTATGTCCTCAGCTCTCTTACTGCGTCTTTTGATGCAGTCTTGCTAAGTTGTCCAAGGAGGCCTTGAACTTTGGATCCTCTTCTTCCAGCCACCCCAGAGCTGAGATTATAGACCTGTGCTCCCAGGCCTGGCTGTCTGTGTCACTGAAAAAGATTATCCACATTTCTTGCCGTCCTTTACATATGAACATATATTCATATTCTAAAAGTTGGAATTTATTGTTCTCGTGCATATGCAAAACTTTGCACAGCAACCCAAGATGCAGAAAGCATTTGCCTATCTGGATTACTGTGTGTTGAGCCTTAAGCCTAAGCCTGCCCTTTAAACAGTTTAGTGATTTTTTTTTTAATGGCTTCCTCCCTGTGTCTGAGTTCCCTTCTCCACTCCTGCCTTCTGGTTTGAGCAAATACTTAGTCTTCTATTTCTGAGAGAAGGCAGGCAGCCTTTTGTGGGGCGGTGGTTCATGCCACCAGACAGGAAACCTGGTAAGGTGGAGTGGATTCAGAAACCCTGGCAGTTGTCATAATTGAGAACAATAGGTGTTTAAATCTACTCCCCACCAGGTTCCTGCCCTCATTAAGAGGACCGTGACAATCAATACCTGAAGTCCTTCTACATTCAAATGGGGCTTTTCTAATATCTCAGACCAAGCCAATAGAAAGCGTTTGCCTTTAGACCCCAACCCAACCCAACCCAACCCAACCCAACCCAACCCAACTGTTTATAAGATCCTATCCACAGGGAATAAAATGCACAAGTTATTTTATCAAAGACCATCTCAGAGTGCCTATTTTATTGAGCTGTAACACCCTAAGGGAAGAGAATTCTCCTCCGAACCTTTTGTAGCTGGACACTGCTCCAGCCCACTGTGGCCACTTCCTGTTTGGTAGCCCTGACTTTGACTCCTCACTGCTTGCTGTGTCCTGCTACCTGCCATCAGCTCTGGGGCAGTGGCAACCAACCTCGGCACTGGTAACCTGCTTTACTCTGGCTTGCACTTGGAGAGCTGCACCTCTCTGTCCACTCTGGCCAGGCCAGAGCCCCACAGATCCTGGCAGATAGCGCCCAGTATGCAGACCGACAGCTTTTACAGTGTTAGTTCCTCTTTACTGTACTGAAGGCAACTTAGGAATCATGTGCTGACTTCTCTAGGTTTGAGTATGGCTAGTCAGGGACAGTGTCTGGAAATGGTGGGGCTGGGTCCCAGCATGCCTGGGGGTTGACGCCTCAGTTGTGTGGTGGGAAGGCCTAGGTGCCAGGCTTGCTTGAGAGTTGGCAGAGACTGGTGTGTGGTGGGCAGGAGTAGGAGTGCCAGCCCACAGTCAGCCTTCTTTCTCCTGGTGTGTGACTTCCAGGCAAGCAAAGGTTGTTCTGGTTTATTCCTTGGTCAAACAGTGTTGAGAAGTTGATTGTGTGTGACATACTTTTCTATGAGTTGAAGATTTAGAGTTGAATTTCCTTCCTGCCATCAAAGGTTATGTGGAACATGGTGTCAGAAAGTGAGTAGAACTTGTTCAGAGCAGGGCTTTGGCACCGATGACAGTGTGTCCCCAAAGGTTCAAGAATTTTAGGTTAACAAAAGACTTTTCGACACCTTGTGTTAAAACTTGAGATGATGTTTGCCCTATTGGTTTTGCTTATGAAAAGATGTCATTTTTACAACAGTTACTTCCTTTCCAGATATAATTATATTTGTATATTTTAGGTTGCCTGTTTGATTCGAGTGCCTTCTGAAGTGGTTAAGCAGAGGGCACAGGTGTCTGCGTCTTCAAAGACCTTGCAGATTTTTTCTACTATCTTAAGTGAAGAGGTAAGGCTGCCTTTAGGTCCCCTCTCCTCTTCCTCTGCTGAGGGAGATGGCTTCTTAGTGACAACACCGAGGACTCATTATATGCATTTCAGGGGGACTTTAGGGTGGGTTTAATGTTCAACTACAATAACTTTTTTTGCTGGGATTATGTTTTCCTTTGTTTTTGAATTATTTTCATTGTTTTCCCAAAATTTTGAAGCAGCCATGTGTTAAGTGCCACTGCTGCATATGCCCTGAATGTAATGGGTCAGAACCAGACCAACTAATCACGTGAGGGAACTGAGATCCTCTTTTAGAACACTGCTTCAAAATTTGAGGGCCCATGGGAGAGAAGCAATATTTAATATAAAAGTATAATAATGGACTGATCATCATTACCACAACATCATTACCATAATGTTCTGTGAAATTGTCATTGCTTCCTGAGTGTGGGGGCACATGCCTTTAATCCCAGTGCTCTGGAGCCAGAGGTAGATAACTTTGCAAGTTTGATGTCAGCCTGGTCTACACAGTGAGTTCCAGGCCAACCAAGACGACATAGTCAGACTCTGCTACAAATAGACAGATGGATGGATAATGGATGATGGATGGACAGACTTTGCCTCAAACAAACAAACAATAAGTAAACACCCTTCTCTTTCTGATCAGTGCCGGTCCTGGTCGCCTCTGCCCTACCTGGACGTGCAGCTATTGGGCATGCTGCTGTTGTGTTCAGTTGTGTTCTGCTTTCATGTGGGAGTCAAGCCTCTGTTGCCTCAGGCCGGCCTTCACCTCTGGGGTTATTCAGCCTTGCTGCTCGGGCTCCTGAGTGGCCATGGCTTCTGCCACCACACAGTGACTTTTTTCTCCTTCTTCTTAACTCATGTGAGCCAATCTTAGTTTAGGTTTAAAAAGGAAGTTATTCTTTGTTTCTGTTTTAGAGGTGGGGGCTTCCTATGTGTCCCCCTTCTTCCTCATCCTCCCAAGGTCTGAGATGACAGGCATGTGCCACCATATCCCACATCTTTTGGGTCTGTTACCGACTGTAGGACGGAGGCCATTCGTATCGGCGGCTTATTGGACGACATGTGTGCTTAAGCATGTAGTGCTAGGGTTATCAGCAATATATACTTTATTGAGAGACCACTGGCAAATTTCTGAAGTAAGTCTTTTTTTACATTAAAGGATAATGAACAGTTTATGTACTGGATTTCGGAAATGTATATAATGTAAATTTTTTCAAAAGACAAAATTGCTATTCCTTATACTATATAGCTTGTTTCATTATTAGAGATAGCGTGGACTTGCAGCTTATGCAGTTTAAGCCACTTTAGAATGTTTAACTGAAGAAAATTGTGGCTAGTGAATGTCTTAGAACTCAAATTTTAGAACATGTTAGACTCTTTCTAGAATGTTCTTCACAAATCTTTGTTCCAAGTTTTTAATCACTTGGCTTTCGTTTGTTTCAGGGCATCCAAGGACTGTACCGAGGCTATAAAAGCACAGTTTTAAGAGAGGTAATCCAATGATTACTCGCGGAGTCCCCAACAATGATGGCCGTTGACTGGTGAACCTACATTTCATTTCTTAAGTATCAGAAATATATTGGAGAAACTGGCTTAAGAAATCAAAAAGAGAGGCTGGAGAGACGGCTCAGCGGTTAAGAGCACTGCTGCTCTTCCAGAGGTCCTGAGTTCAATTCCCAGCAACCACACGGTGGCTCAGAACCATCTGTAATGGGATCCGATGCCCTCTCCTGTGGTGCAGGCGTCCAGGAAGAGAGCACTTATGTACATAAATAGATAAACCTTTAAAGAAGCCGACAGGAGAGCGGCATCAACAGCGTCACCCAGAAGCTGTTGAGTTGCATGGTTGTTCCATCTAGGGATGCTCGTGATGGTTTGCTGACCGGGCTGCTGTCACTGTCATTCCAGCTGCTACGTATCTTGTAGCTGAAATAGGAAGGAAGAACTATCAGGTGTCTGCCAAAAAGTTCATGGCAAGGTTGGTTATGCAAGAAGCGTTCCAAAGACCCAGGCTTCAGAAGCCCACCACAGGGAGGTGGCTTTGGTCCCCTGATAGGAAGTGCAGTGGGCTGAGGAGCTCATTCTGCAGAGAAACCTGGTGCTTTCATCTGCCTTCCAGCTAACTGCTACACTGGCTTTTTGGAGAGGGGTGGGGTGGGAAAGGAAGCGCTAAAGGAAGACTTGGCCCTCAGTAATGACCTCACTAATGCTGCAGACGGATTGCTTTAGTTTTTGCCTCCCCCAGGGGAAGCTGTTTGGGTTTTTACACAGTGAAGTATAAGAAACATTTTTGGTCCGGGGCACAGTTTTCTGTGGCAGAGGGAGAACTTGCGGATGCTTCTTCCTTGTTGTCCTGTGACTAAAACATTTTAACTTGTAAAAACATTTCTAGTGCAAATAATGGGGCAGTGACTAGAATATTGCAGTTGCTCGAAGGCCCTTGTTTCGCACTTCCTGTGGCTTGCAGGCCTCCTCAGGATGGACGACAGTGTGTGGTGTGGCCTAGAGCGTTGGTTTTCACTAACAACCTGCAGTGAAGCCTGCTGCTGTGGAGCCTGACAGCTTTCCCTTTGGCAGGCTGGATGGCCCATCTACTTGCCACTGTCTGTCTGAGATATCACCAGTGTGAGTCTCCTTTTGCCCTTTCTTCCTGACTCATGACATCTGTGTGATCTGCCCATCTTACAGCTGGATACAGGAGAAAGTGGAGGAAAGTAATCAACGTTTTTTTTTTTATTTTTCTGAAAAGGGCTGAATAAATGAATATATTTCCATTCTGGAGAGTGCTAGGATTTCATACAAAGATAAAATACATGCTCACAACTGTTGTTCCCTCCTTTCAAAAAATTTCTTTTGACATATGTCATGCTAGTAATTAATTTTTTTGCTACAGTCCTTGGGAATTGGGTGACCTTACTGAGATGACTTTGTTTACTCAAAATGGCAGTGCTTTGTTGGCAATTTAATTGGGGTCTTGTGCATTATGCATGCTCATAAAGGCGCCTTCAGACCTGATTCCAGCTGAGGTGGGTTACTCTGTGCACATTCTCGGCTGCAGCGAGAGAGGAATTACTGCTGAATGAAATGTAGCTTCTCTTCCAACTGAGACAAATCAGAAGTGATATGTCTGTTTTAAGCAACATTTTTGCATTATGAGGAGTTTTGAGCCTTCCATTATCCTGACAGTAATATCAAATCTTTTTGTCTGGAGCCGTTTGATTGTTTCAATAAGAAATACACAGAAGCTTTAGAGAGAACCTCCAGGAAATGGTGTGCTATTTGTTCAGCGTGATTATTCTTCTTTAAAATAGTTTTCCCTCACTAGCCTTTAGGAGGGGAGTGAAGCTTGGATCCTTGCATTAGAAGCACGATCTGTGTTCCCTGGGCTTTCCTAGCGCTGTCATATGCATGGTGCCGAGCTTAGTGTTTGTAGATGTTGTATACGTATCCTCTTGCTCCTCTGAACAGTTCAGTTTCTGTGCATTTTACATCGAGTCTAATCAAGGTCAACAGATGAGACCATTTACCTCAGCTTTTCTCATCTTTCTCAGAGACTTGGCCATATTAGCTGTGACCGAGCATCTCGGTGCCTTGAGGTTATTGCAGTAAGATGCTGTGAGCGAATTCAGGATGATTTCTGCCCCAGTGGCCTAAACGTTCCGGGCAAACTTGACTCATGCTGTTCAGTGTGACAGAGAAGAACTCGGGTAGGGAAAGAAAGCAGAACAAAGCCATCTGTCTCTAAAGAACGTGGAGTAGGTTACGTTCAGCTGATGCCTTTAATCTACACATTCTACTTAGTATTCTGCAGAATAGCTCTGGCCTGGTGGAGAAGCACATGGGGAGTGTTCTTTGCCACACAGTTAAAGCCTGTTGAGGTGATGCATCTGAGTGGTCAGGGGAAGCCCACCTGGGTGCCTCTCAGCATCTGTCACAGAGAAGCCGTAGGGCTCTGGAGGTGACTCAGGTGGGCAAGTACCTGCCACACAAGCATGAGGACTTGAGTTTCGATCCTTCACAACCCACATAAAAAGAGGGTTGTGTTGCCATTTGCCTATAATCTCAGGGTTGGGGAAGCAGAGGTAGTCAGATCCCAGAAGCTCACTGGTCACCCAGCCTAGCTAAGTTGAGAGTTCCAGATTTGGTGAGAGATTGTGTTTAAAAAAAGAAGTAGAAAGTGATTGAGGAAGACATCTGGTGTTGATCTTTCACCCCCATGTGCATACACTTGTATGCATGTGCGTGTGCCCACCAGACATGCACAAAATGAGCCATAATTCTTGAAAGCTTGCCAGTTAGAATCAAAGACAAGCAGATAGAATAGCCTGAACAAAGACAGGGAAGTCTCTCTCTCTCTCTCTCTCTCTCTCTCTCTCTCTCTCTCTCTCTCTCTCTCTCTCTCTGTGTGTGTGTGTGTGTGTGTGTGTGTGTGTGTGCGCGCGCGCGCGCGCATGTGCGTGTGTGTAGAATAGGAAATTTCATAGGTTTGCCAGATGAATGTCAAGCCAAGGGAGGATCCTTTCAGAGAGTACTGATAAGGTGGGGTACTTGCAAGGAGGATAATAGGAAGCTCTCAGCTCAGCTGCATGTTTGCTAGAAGGCTGGAGGAAAAGACATGGATGATGCACCGGAAAGCGCCTGACTTTATGTCCTTGAGGTGTAGAGGAGAAATTTCCAGATTGTGGCTCTTGCTGCTCAGATGTGAAGGGATGATGCTGTTGGTGCTGTGTCAGTGATAGAAATTTCTATCTTAATAATGAGTAACTTAACCAGGCATGTCGGGGCACACCTTTAATCCCAGCCTTCTGGATGCAGAGGTGGTGGGTGGATCTCTGAGCTCAAAGGTCTACAGAATGAGTTCCAGGACATTCAAGGCTGCACAGAGAAACCCTGTGTTGAAAAACAAAAAACAAACAAGAAGAAGAGTAACTCCTGGCTTCTTGTAGAGGGTGTAGTCCCTCAGTAGTCTGGAGATAGATAAGGGTATCTCCCTCACCTCCCTACTTCCAAGCAGGCCAAAGGTACAGCCTATTCCATAAATGTGATGACCCAAATTGAGATTCAGAAGTCTCTGAGTAGCTCACCGCAGAGGAGATACGGCTCTCATTACCCCGTCGGGCAGCAAGCGTGCCTCCTTCAGGGTGCGTGTGGGCTTGTCATACAGCACATCTTCTTTCTGATTCTGCTGTCTGCCCTCTGTTGCTGTCTCCCCCAAGTTCTTCATGGTGTTATCGTCTCTTGAGTGCTTTCTACAGTCATCCATTTGATCCTTCGAGCTCTGTTTTATAGTAATGGTATTTGTTCACCAAATATGCTTTTGGATAATTTTTTCTTTATAATTGTGAAGTGCCTGATTGTACACATGGACCTTTATGTAGTCAGCCAGCCCCCTGTTGGCAGCCATTACAGTTTTGCACCAATGTGCAGTACTGTTCATATGTCCTCTAGTACACAGTTCAGGTTTGTAGGTTCTACGTCTAGACATAGAACAATTTGGCTAAAGGAATAAACATGTGATTTTGACAGATGATATAAAGTTGATTCATGGAAGTTCGGTCTGTATTTTTGTTGAGAATATGGAAGCTCCCCTGTTTTCTGGCTTTCTAGTGGTGCTGGCTCTGAAAATAGTGTCATCTGGGTTTTGATTTAAGTTATACTGATGTATTAACATGTATCAGAGCTCGTTGTTTATTGGATTATTTGAATTATCTACCACTTTTTGGAGAATTAACCCAGGGGATTTATGAAAATCTCTTTTTGTCATGCCTCTTCCTTAATATGAACTCAAAAACCATGAACTAAGTTACTTATATTCTTGGTAGTCAAGAGCCTTTAAAGTTGGAGGCAGAGTTCCAAGCCTATATGAGAGATATACAAGATCTGTCTTTCCAGAAAACCAAACCTTTAACAGTAAACGATAGCTACATGTAAGGTACAGCTCCGCCCCCAAATAGTGATCTGCCGTCAGCAGTAATGGTTCCCAGTTTCCCGGCTTGGCTGGGAATTCTGCACACTGGGATTCTGCTCTACCGAATCTTAGGCAGTTCGGAAAGATGCTGCGGCACTACAGCCTACCCCGACCCAGACTTAAAATTGACCTGAGGTTAAGTTCTTGCCTCTGAAGGCCACTTGGATCTGTCTGCATTTGAGTGTGACTGTGGTTCATGGTAGTAGGTGTTCAAAAGGGGGCCAAGGATCGCTGTTGCTCAGCCAAGGGGCAAGACGCTTCATCCAGATGTCTGGGCAAGGAGCTGTACCATAGAACTGGAGCTATAAATAGAACGTGGGTATAGTAACCCTAATGGTTCAGCTTTCAAAATCATTAACCTAAGTAGGTTGGGAAAAATTGTGATTTAAAAAATTTTGTCGTTAATTTACTGTAAAAGTTTGCTTTTTTTCCAAATAAGAGCACCATCTTAGTTTGCTTTCTATTGCTATGATAAAACATTCTGACCAAGAGCAACTTGGGGAGGAATAGGTTATCTGGCTTACTTTTCCATGTCATTCCATCATTGAGGGAACAGAAGCAGAGCCCATGAAGGCACACTGCTTACTGGCTTGCTCCCATGCCTTGCTCAGCCTGCCTTCTTAAACAGTCGTACCACCTGCCACTGGGGTGGCACCATTCACAGAGAGCTGGGTCCTCCCTCATCAATTATCAATCAAGAAAATGCCTCAGGGCTTTGTCCACAGGCCAGTCTGGTAGAGACATTTTCTCAGTTGAGGCCCCGAGCTCATATCCCTGTTGAAAGAGCATTAATCGCACAATGACCTATTCAAAGAAAGCCCCATGCTTTGCTGGGATTGCTCCCAGGGCCTGGTGGGCAAGCAGGCAGGCTTTCCAGCACTGGGCAGGCTCTCCAGCACTGGGGTGCGCCCTCAGCGCAGCCTGAGACTTTCTGGGTGAGCTTGGCACTTCAGTGTCCTCTTATGGAGAATGACAGGAAGCAGCTGCCACTGCAGAACTTTACTACTGTCTGTCCTTTGGTCTGCCCACTGCTTCTTCCTTCCTGGGTTGTACGTTTCAGTGTCTGATAAGAGAGGTTTTCTTTTTAGCTATTCATTCCAGCATATGTCTTTAAAATTGTTTCTTTGATTTGCTTCTTTGCTTTGTCCTTGGTTTCTCCTCGTTTCCAGAGTGTTTGCTTTTCTAGTCTGCATCTCGCTCCAAGCGGTGCCCTTTCTCTCCCCTTTCTGCTGCCTCTCTAGCACAGCACCATCCAGACAGTGGGCTCTCAGTAAACGTCCCTCATCCTGTTTCATCCACTTCTGTTTTGTTCCCATGCTACCAGACACCACGTTCATCTCTGAAGGGTGAGGCGGTGCCGACTGGAGCTGGAAACAGCCAGGCTCTTCTGATGCTAGGCTGTGTTGCTATGATCTGCATGATTGCTAGGCATGAAATTCCAACGTGGACATACTTTTCCAAGACTTCAATTTTCCTAACCCTTAGAAAAAATATTTTTGTAAGCATGGCTTTGTTGGGGTAAGAGTGCTGTAGGCACTAACTGTTACTAACTGTCACAATGATTATCAGATGCAGTGGCCAACAGCCTTTCCAAACTTTTAATGCGATGTTGTCCTTCAGTTACAACTGAGTGCAAACACACCAAGCCTGATTTTAATCCTCCAGGATTCATTTTATTAACTATGACCAAATAGAACATCTGTTTAAATTCCATAATGTTGGCTTCATGGGAAAAGAGAAGGAAATCCCTATTTGTCCTTGGGTTTTGTCCATTGCTTTCTCAGTCAGCAAACGTGTACTAAGATATTCTTATTAATGGGAATGTCAAACAAATGAAAAATGAAATTTCCCCTTTAATCACAGAGCTTTACAAGATGAGTCACTTAATTGCATTTGCATTATTGTAAGTGCTGTAAAGATCTGTGAAGAGCAGAGGACAGTTCATTTGGTTAATCCTCTAGTGCAAGATCTTGATGTCACTGTCCTTGAGCTTGGACCTTAGCCTACAAGTCTTATCTTCTCATCACATAGTTTACGCAGAACAATTTAGTAAGATGAATTTAATGTAGAAACAAACAACTTCAGCCCTTTACTGTGTGTGTGATTAGGTTTTCTTTACAGAAGCAGCTTCTAGCTTCTTATTCTTTTGTTTTCACTGTAAAGTTTCAAAAATGTCTTGGCCTGGCTGCCAGATGGCTTAGCTAACGAAGACCTGGCACCTTGAGTTTGATCCCAGGACGCCGTGGTGGAAGGAGAGAACAGACTCCCCAATGCTGTCCTCTGACCTCCACACATGCGCCGTGGCACTCAAATGTGCACACAGACATAGGCACACTGAGTAAAGTACAATAAAAAGAATTATGGAGTCTTCGCACACACACACACACAAATAAATTACAGTGTCCTGTGTGTACGTCTGTGCTTTTGCGAGTATGTGGAGGGGTGTGTGTCTGTGTGTGTGAGCATGCAGGGGCACATGCTCACGCCTGTGCATGGAGGAAGACACTGAGTGTTCCCTCCCTCTCCGCCTTAGCCTCTTGAGGCGGCCGGTGAGCTCCACTGACTCTCCTGTCTCTGTCCCCGGTGGCAATGCCCTGATTATTATTATTATTATTATTATTATTATTATTATTATTATTATTATTTATTTGCATGAGTGTTGGGGACCCAGGTACAATTTTTGAACTGTAAAGACTTCTAAAATGGTAAAAATCAGGCATTGACGCTTCCTTCCGCACCTTCGCTCCCTCTTCATTAGACTTCTTGGGTGCCCAGCCTCTCTCTTTCTCTGGGCGTCAGCGTTCAGAGGTAGGGGAGTTGATGCTCAGGCCTTGAGATGGCTTTGGGACATAACCACGTAACATGTCATGGTGGAAAAGAAGAAACCAATAGGAAAGAGTATTCTCTCCTTTGAAAACGCTGCTTTTGATTACTGAACTTGATCTGAAGCGTGTGGTATACAATGAGACACTAGAGGGTGCCCAAGGCCTGTGTTTTGAATGTTGAAGTCGGAAATCTCACCAGGCAGGAGAGGCCTGGATGTTGTTCAGCTGGCATCATTAAAAGTGGAGAATGCGAATGCCTTTTAACTTTGCTACATACATACTCAGAATGTATTCGTTTTATTTTATTTTTTAATCTAAGGACAGTATTGGTTGCCAGCTCTTGCCTGACATAGAGCTAGTGTTTGATTCCCCAGCTCTGTATAAAATTGGGTGTGGTAGTAGGATGCCCATAAAACCCAAACTGGTGGCAGGCACAGCATGATCAGGAGTCCAAGGTCATCTTCGCCTCTCTTCCCAGTTTGAGGCCGGCCTTGGATACATGAAACACTTAAAATACCAACACCAACCAACCAACAAAATCCAAAGAAGAAAAACCAAAAGCAAATGTCCCTCCTTATTATCTATGGCAGGCTGGCCTCAAACTCAGTCCCCCTGTCTCAGCCTCCCAACCCAACCCAAAGAAAAATGTCCCTGATTTCAGTGTGATATGAGGAAACTTCATACAGGCCCAGACAGGTGGATGCGTGGACTTGTCAGGCGATAGAAAGTCACGCTGAGGGCCTGCCTGAGCTCGGAGCTCGGAGCCTCCAGGGGCTGGTGGGAGGTGGCTTTGGGGCCTGGAACAGGCAGCAGGTGTGTAAGGGGAACCGTGAAGTTCAGATAAAAGCTACAGTTTAGCTGCCAGGGTTTGTGTAATGGCCTGGGTTTGCAGCACTGTGGGATTTTTGTTCTGTACTGTAATTACCGCTGTTTTTCTATGATAGGAAAAAGCCTACAGCCATGATAGGTGCCTGCTTTGCCTTGAGGTTACTTTTTCAGCTCAGAGGTCACTGCTTCCAAAGACTATTCTAGAGCCAGCGGCAGAATATGCGTGGACTCTATCCTGTCCTAATGACTTTTATAAATCTATAAATTATTTTTAAAACACACACACACACACACACACACACACACACACACACACACAAGCGCAATAGGGCTAGAGGGAGGACTCAGTGGTCAGGAGCACTGGCTGTTCTTCCAGAGGACTCAGGTTCAATTCCTAGGACCCACATGGTAACTCCAGTTCTAGGGCACGGGCCTCCTCTTCAGGTCTCCGTGGGTACCAGCGATGCATGTGGTGCATAAACACACACGGAAGGCAAATCACTGATACACGAAAGGCAAAATAATAATGATTTTATTTATTTTTTTTTTCATAAGAAGAGAAATGTCTTTATTGTTCATTGTCACACAGACAGCAATATGCTTATATATTCCAGCAGAGAGTATCCCTGAATGAGAAAATTAATGGAAGCAACAATGATTTCCAAATTCTCAATGTAACTGCGAATGAGCCTCTACTAATCACATGAAAAAAATTAACCTCTTGTAAAATCTATATGGTCTTAAACACATGACAGAAGTGTTAGTCAGGGTTTTCTAATCTAACAATATATAGAATGAATCTCTCTCTATATAAAGGTGATTTACAAGGAGGACATGCAGGCTGGGGTCCAGCTAATCCAACAATGGCTATTCAATCCTATGAATGGAAAGACCGCAAATCCAGATGTTGCTCAGTCCACAAGGATGGATGTCTCAGGTGGTCTTCAGTTTCAGAAGAATGAAGTGGTAGGCGCAAATGACAGTGAAGGAACGGACTTGCTAACAAAGCCAGAGTAATCAGGAAAATGCAAAAAGTATACTTCTTCCATGTGCTTATAGGAGTTCTAGAAGATGGTGTGGCCTATAATAAACATGGGTTTTCCCAGATGAAAAGATTGGGATTAAAGGTGTGTCCTCGAACATTAAATAACTTATTTAAATTAGATTTTTCTACTTGTAATTAATCCAAAATCCCTTTCAGGTATTCCATTTTGGGATCTGAATTCCAAGTGTAATCAAGTTGACAGCCATGAATAGCCACCATACACACACACACACACACACACACACACACACACACACACAGACACACACACATACACACAGAGACACAAAGAGACACAGACACACACACACACACACACACATATATATATATGTACATATATGTGTATATATATATGGCTTATAAAAAGGACTTGCAGGCCATAATCTAGCTAATCCCACCTTGATGCCTATGTAGTGAACATCCAAGAATCAAGAAATTGTCCAGTTCATGGGACTGGATGTCTCAGCTATTTCTGTCTATTCAAGAATTCCAAGGAATTAGATTCCAATGCTAGTGAATAGAGGGACACACTAGTAAGTGTGGACAAGGAAGCAGATGAAGAGAGACCTTCCTTCTACCATGGTTTGTATAGGCTTCGATGGGTCAGTAACCTAGTGACCTAATTCCTTAAGCCCTGACAACATCAGTTTCTCAAATAGCAAACTCAATGTCAAAGCCATTCAGGCCCTTAGAGCTCTCAAGTGAAGGGCTTTCCACTGGGTCTCAGGGAATAACATCGGAGAGTAGTAGACCTACACATTAGAGTGATTACTATAGACCTTGTCAGACTTTACATCAATGCTTTACAAACAGTTTCAACCCTCAAAGTCATTTTATGATGTCAGACACAGGCCTTTGGGGTACATGAACTGAGTCTCACAGAGGTCATAGAATTGAGACTCTTCTGGAAATTCCATATTAGGCAATATGCTCAACTAACTGCATTCGCTAAGATTCTGAAGCAAAGGCAGTGATAGCCATAAATATTTACACAGACAGGCCCATACTTCTCATATGTAGGTGACATATGTCATGCAGTTATTTGATGGGAAAGTCACCAAGACAATTGGTTTTACATATACATGAGACATAAATCAGTCATATCAACTCTTGTATCAGCCTCTCCTTTCCATTCCCTCTAGATGACTTTCTTTATGGTTCTCCTACCTCTGCTTTCACCTCTCTCTCTCTCTCTCTCTCTCTCTCTCTCTCTCTCTCTCTCTCTCTGTGTGTGTGTGTGTGTTTGTGTGTGTGTGTGTGTGTGTGTGTGTCTGTGTTTGTGTGTTACATGCATGCTCCTGTGCAGGGACCAAGCCCGTACACAGTTCTGCTGAGCATCCAGCAGTGCGACTGTGAGTTCATGGCTGGAGAACAGCATTTCACATCATTCCACCCCATCTTGCTCTCACATCCTTTCTTCTTACTCCTATGCCATGACTCTTGACTCTTTTTTTTTTGCCTTTATCAGTGTAATTTATTTTCATAACCTTCTTCAGTTATTCATATAACCTTAAATCAGTTGAGTAAATAATCAGTCTTTTGAAACTTGAGTGATACAGGGCTTGCTAAACAAATACTGACTTCCATGTCCCTGGATTGTTATACTCAGAAATTCACCAACTCCTTGCGATGTTAACCTTATATTAACTCTAGGATCCATGGCTGCTCTCACTGTTGACAAATTCCTTCTTAGGTAGGAAGTAAAGGAAGATTTGTATTTCTTTGTCATTACACCTAACACTTATTGAATGAATGTTGTATTTTTTTTTACCATAATATGTCACAAGATCATCTACTTTATTGTTCCTTGTATAAAAGACAATAGCTACTGTCCTTGATTTGATTGTTTATATTAAATGCTCTTCTGCAAATCTAGAACCTTAACTTTTTTTAATATTTTATTTTTATGCATTTACCTGGTATATATCTACACCACATGCATGTGGTGTCTTTGGAGGACAGAGTGTGTGTGTGATCCCCTAGGACTGGAGTTCAGACAGTCGTTAGCTGCCATATGGGTGTTGGGAACTGATCCCAGGTCCTCTGGAAAGAACGGCGGTGTTCTAATGCTTTGTGCCAGCTCTAAAGCCATCAATAACAATTTCTAAAATTGACAATTATTCTTCTGTCCTCATAAAGACTTGTTAGGCATGGTATTACACATTTGTAATCCCGGCCTTGGGGAGAGAGAGATGGGAAGATCTCTGAGACCAGGTCAGCCAGTCCAGCCTAACTAGTGAGTTCTGGGCCAAGTCTAGGTAGAAAGCATTCCTGAGGAAAGGTACAGGTTTGGTGGTTGACAACTTTTATTCCAGCACTCCAGAGGCAGGCAGATCTCTGTTTGAGGCCAGCTTGATCTATATAGCAAGTTCCATACCAAACAGGGTTATAGTGACTCCCTGCCTCAAAACCAGACTTTTTTCTCTTTTTGTTTTTTTTTTTTTCAGTTACTACTGTACTTTATTGTGTTCAACCAAATCACCATGTTACAAAAATAGCAAGCTGCCATAATAAAAAATAAGGCTCCTCTATCCAGCACCAGATAGCATCATTTTACTTTCAAGCCTAGAAATTGCACACTTGTATATAAACCAACCGAAGATGAGGATTGAGAGTTCATCTTGGTGGATTTTTCCTTTGATGAATATGAAGTGTCCTTCCTTATCTTTTTTGATGACTTTTAATTGAAAATTGATTTTATTTGATATTAGAATGGCTACTCCAGCTTGCTTCTTCTGACCATTTGCTTGGAAAGTTGTTTTCCAGCCTTTCACTCTGAGGTAGTGTCTGTCTTTGTCTCTGAGGTGTGTTTCCTGTAGGCAGCAGAATGCAGGGTCCTCATTGCATATCCAGTTTGTTAATCTATGTCTTTTTATTGGGGAGTTGAGGCCATTGATGTTGAGAGATATTAAGGAATAGTGATTATTGCTTCCTGTTATATTCATATTTGGATGTGAGGTTATGTTTGTGTGCTTTTCTTCTCTTTGTTTTGTTGCCAAGACGATTAGTTTCTTGCTTCTTCTAGGGTATAGCTTGCCTCCTTATGTTGGGCTTTACCCTTTATTATCCTTTGTAGTGCTGGATTTGTAGAAAGATATTGTGTAAATTTGGTTTTGTCATGGAATATCTTGGTTTCTCCATCTATGTTAATTGAGAGTTTTGCAGGATACAGTAACCTGGGCTGGCATTTGTGTTCTCTTAGGGTCTGTATGACATCAGTCCAGGATCTTCTGGCCTTCATAGTTTCTGGCGAAAAGTCTGGTGTGATTCTGATAGGTCTGCCTTTATATGTTACTTGACCTTTTTCCCTTACTGCTTTTAATATTCTTTCTTTATTTTGTGCGTTTGGTGTTTTGACTATTATGTGACGGGAGGTGTTTCTTTTCTGGTCCAATCTATTTGGAGTTCTGTAGGCTTCTTGTATGCCTATGGGTATCTCTTTTTTTAGGTTAGGGAAGTTTTCTTCTATGATTTTGTTGAAGATATTTACTGGTCCTTTGAGCTGGGAGTCTTCACTCTCTTCTATACCTATTATCCTTAGGTTTGATCTTCTCATTGAGTCCTGGATTTCCTGTATGTTTTGGACCAGTAGCTTTTTCTGCTTTACATTATCTTTGACAGCTGAGTCAATGATTTCTATGGAATCTTCTGCTCCCGAGATTCTCTCTTCCATCTCTTGTATTCTGTTGGTGAAGCTTGTATCTACAGCTCCTTGTCTTTTCTTTTGATTTTCTATGTCCAGGGTTGTTTCCATGTGTTCTTTCTTGATTGCTTCTATTTCCATTTTTAATTCCTTCAACTGTTTGATTGTGTTTTCCTGGAATTCTTTCAGGGATTTTTGCGATTCCTCTCTGTAGGCTTCTACTTGTTCTCTAAGGGAGTTCTTCACGTCTTTCTTGAAGTCCTCCAGCATCATGATCAAATATGATTTTGAAACTAGATCTTGCTTTTCTGGTGTGTTTGGATATTCCGTGTTTGCTTTGGTGGGAGAATTGGGCTCCGATGATGCCATGTAGTCTTGGTTTCTGTTGCTTGGGTTCCTGCGCTTGCCTCTCGCCATCAGATTATCTCTAGTGTTACTTTGTTCTGCTATTTCTGACCGTGGCTAGAGTGTCCTATAAGCCTGTGTGTCAGGAGTGCTGTAGACCTGTTTTCCTGTTTTCTTTCAGCCAGTTATGGGGACAGAGTGTTCTGCTTTCGGGCGTGTAGTTTTTCCTCTCTACAGGTCTTCAGCTGTTCCTGTGGGCCTGTGTCTTGAGTTCACCAGGCAGGTTTCTTGCAGGGGAAAAGTTGGTCCTACCTGTGGTTCCAAGGCTCAAGTTTGCTCGTGGGGTACTGCCTAAGTCCTCTCCGCTGTGGCAGCAACCGGGAAGATCTGCGCCGCTCTTTCCGGGAGCCTCCATGCACCAGGGTTAAAGATGACGTTTGGTGTTTTCCTCTGGCGTCTGGATGTGCACAGAGTGCAGTCTCTTCTGGTTTCCCAGGCGTGTCTGCCTCTCTGAAGGTTTAGCTCTCCCTCCCATGGGATTTGGGTGCAGAGAACTGTTTATCCGGTCTGTTTCCTTCAGGTTCCGGCGGTGTCTCAGGCGCAGGGGTCCAGCCACTCCTGGGCCCTCCCCTACGGGAACCCAGAGGCCTTATACAGTTGCCTCTTGGGACAGGGATGTGGGCAGGGGTGGGCAGTGTTGGTGGTCTCCTCCGCTCTGCAGCCTCAGGAGTGCCCACCTGATCAGGCGGTGAGGTCTCTCTCCCACGGGGTTTGGGAGCAGAGAGCTCAATGATTTTATTTTTAAAAGCTTTAGAAAGGGAGGTCAGGTTTGGGCATTTTGTGAAATAATTTCAAATAATCTTAAAATGGGAGTTAAATTTATGTGAGGATTTACCAGAAGGCACAATGAGCAGCAGCCCTGCCTATCTGGCTTCCTGCTGTCACTTTCCAGAGGACACCTTTGAAAACTGCTTTCCTACCGTGTTTTGCTTAGGCCTGTACCTCTTAATACTGTGTTGAGACATAGTGTGGATTTTTTAGGGTGGAAGAGGGGACACGGTTTGCTCTGTGCTCCTTCCCAGCAGGGATGTGTCTTGGCTTTTACAGATAAAAGCATCGAGTTACTTTGTCTTCGGGTCCTTCCTCATCCCCTCCCTTCTGCCCTGCCATTTCTTTCCCTGTTGGGTGTGCTGTGGCAATCCTGTGACAGTTACCCAGTGTGTGTGTGGTTTGCTGAGGGCTTTTCTCCACCTTCGCAGACACTGACTTTAAACAGCGTCTGTAGTGATTCAGGTCTCACTAAGGAAGACCACAGCATCTCCTCTGACTGCAAGACTTCACGCCGTGGAGCCACACACGTGTGTCCCTCACGCCGTGGAGCCACACATGTGGACTGTCCGATCTCCTTAAGGTTGGGTTCGGGTCCCTTCAGTTGGACCGTTTTCTCACCGGCGCTACACAGACGGCGGTGTATGGCTGGCGGCAGGCAGTGCCCTGTTTGATCGCTTGGGTAGGCGTTCTCCGACTTCCATACACAGATGATTCAGGTATGTGTTGTGAAGTGTTCCGTGGGGTAATACTTGAGGCCGTGGGACGCTCCTGTTCCCAGTAATCTCTCGCCTGATAGTTTTGCCATCTGTGGATACTTCTTGCTTGGAACATTTGTTACATTGGTATTGCAAAATGATGATTTTCCTCATACTGTCTTTTTCCTCTGAGTTTATAATTGGCACTCATCTGTGAAGAAGTTTTTCTCTTTTACCCTCAGCTTTTTTTTTTTTTTCATTATTTATCTTTACTGCAGACTCATGGGTTTATTTTTTTCGTTTTGGTAACAGCTTTTTTGAGATATCACATACCATCAAATTCACTCATTTAAAGTGACAATTTGGTGGGTCTTAGTGTAGCCACAGGCAGCCCCATCACCACGGCTGGGGCATCCTTGGTCAATAATTGTAACGTTTTTATGTTGTTTGGCGTGTAACTCCCTAGATGTGGTCAGTGGGAGCCTCTCCAGGCCTAAGTCTCTGTTGCTGCTGAGAACCTCCTCTCCTGTTGTTCAAGCCATTGCAGTCTTACCTAGCTGTACTGGTCCTTGGCTGATGTTGATGGAAAGTGTATTTAGAAACAATATCTGGGTAATAGGTGCATCATTGTGTCCAAAGTCTCATTTGGAGAAGAAAAATAGTTCATCTATTTATCTCGGAGAATACATCAAGTGGGCGGGGGCACAGAATTAGTTTCTTGGTAGGTGATCATGAGACGTGATGGTAGTGCAGGAATGAACAGTCACTGGCCAGCAAGTGTGTCCTCTCTCTCTGAGTTGAATGTGGAGTGATGCTCTGACAGGGTTCTAACAGGAGGAGGAGTGAGGAGCTGGGCAGGCTGTTGCCAGGAAGCATCTAATAAGTGCGTGCTTACTTACCACCAGAATCCCTTGTTCCTGGAATATTTCTTTTCAAGTGGTACTAAACTCTGCACTTGAAGCTCCTGCCTAGAATCACATACCCGGACCCTTTGGGGGCTGGCACTCCTTCCCACCCATCTAACTCTAGATGTCAGTAGAGGGGCAACAGAGTTGAAGCTATAGAGTTCGTTTGCATTGACCTCATGCAAATTTCAAGAAAGGATCACCTTGAAACAGTTGGTGCTGGATGGAAAAGATAAACACACATCTGCAGTATATACATACACATATAAATAC
The DNA here is from genome assembly GCF_021556685.1 of Rattus norvegicus. Classification (NCBI taxonomy): domain Eukaryota; kingdom Metazoa; phylum Chordata; class Mammalia; order Rodentia; family Muridae; genus Rattus; species Rattus norvegicus. Next base: position 128,332,712 of record NC_141537.1, read on the forward strand.
ACACACACACACACACACACACATGCCAATAACAATTAAAGAAGGCATGAATTTGAGAGAGAGCAAAGAGGGGTATATGGGGGATGCGATGGAGGGAAGGGAAAGGAGTAAATGATGTTTTCATAATTTAAACAGTTATTTTAAAAAAGACCCACCTGATGCTCCTCCTCCTTGCTGGCTCTGGTGACATTATATAACATCCACTAACCTGTTTACCATGGATTTTTTGCGGAGTACAGAGGTAATGACTATAGCATGCAGCCCATGAGGCTCATGTGTGGATGTAAAGGAATATCCTTTTGTTCTTGGTGTGTGGGGTTTCAGTTAGAAGGTCTCCACTCTCCTTACCCTCATTGCAAGTAAAAGTAGCCCCATCCTTTTAGCAGGGCACCTACTGCAGTTCCTCGGAGTGAGATGCTACTCGACTTGGGCTGTACACAATGAGTAAATACTCATAGAAACTTACTCGGGGGTACCAAGTAGTTGATTTCCCGTTTCACATCTTAGAGCGTAGTAAATAGGTCTCACCTCGTGGTGAGACTCTTTAGGCATCGCTCAATATATATGACTGTCCAGTTGAAGGGGCCCTATATTTTCTCTAACTTGCTTGTGTGTGTCTGAAAAAGCCTGCTATTTATATTCCATTTCTTAAGATAAAAAACTGAAGCCATCAAAATTGGCAAGCGTTAAGCATGCTAATTAGTTCAACGGACTGACCAATTCTCTGAATTACTAGTTCAAAGGAGAGTGTGGACAGGGATGAAATTAGATTTAGGCCTTTTTCACTCTGCTTGTTTTAGGATCCTCGGGGTTGCTTTGATCTGTAAATAACAGCTGTTTCTTCATGCATGGTTGAGGGTACATGAAACACGTTCCAAACCGTTTCTCAGACTTGGGGCTCATCTTTATGATCCTAAACTGGACATGCGCACTTTAACTAGCTCCTGTAGGAGTGCCAGCTTGAACTTGTGGACAGAGTGAGCAGATTTTATTTTTCTTTATTTTTAAATAAGTGGTATAGTGTAGTTATGAGGTATTACATGAAGTTTACTCACTAACTACCAAAATATACTGATTTTTAAAATATCACTTTTAATTCTAAAAACTGAGAAAGCTGTGAACACATATAGATTATGTTTGTGTTCATTTATAATTTTATAAACACATAGAAAGTTATTCACATGTATATATGTGTATACATATAACTAAATATTTTAGACATCTACTTTGTGAAGATTGACATGCTTGTCTTGCTTGGTAAGTATTTAAATTTAAGAAATATTTGACAACTAGAATTTAGATCAAACCTGTACTACTTTACCTCAGTACACAAAACAGTGCTTTTTACTTAGTTATCATAACTTGTATGTCTTGTGGCCCCTGTGAGAGCGTTTAGAACTGGGAGGATTGCTTTAAAGGAGAGCAGAAAGTGAATGGTGTAGAGGGGAGAGAGAAGCTTAAAAGCAGGATGCTAGGGACCAAGGCTCGCTCCAGCCTGCTGCAGTGTGCAGCAGAGCCAGATGACAGGAATCCAGCGTCTGTTTACACATAATGCTGGAAACGACAGGGGCTGCGGAGCTGAGAGCAGCTAAGAGTGCACTGCTCTTGCTGGGGGACCTGTGTTCATTTCCTTCGCCCTCTCTGGCCTCTGCTGACACCTGCACACCTGTGACACAGCTACATACACATAATCGAAAAATAAAATAGAATCTTAAAAGAAATGGATATAGTCATGTCTTATGCTAATTCTAGAAGTGAGATTTCATGTTACTTAGTAAAGCCTTTCTGTTCACTGCAGACTACACGGGATCTAATAGTGTGTTCCATTTATGGCTTTTCTTTACTCCTCACTGCATTGGACATCAGGAAGCAGAGTCCCCGTTGCAGTGCTGTAATCAGCTGCCTTGTGGCTTCCAGAGATGTCCAGTCATCCTGACATTGGTCCTGCCGATTTTAAGACGGTAGGGTTGCCTCACACTGCGATGCAGAGTGTGGTAGTACAGGGCATGGCATGGTCCGAGAGTCTGAGCTCCTTCCATCAGCCTCACACTGCGGTGCCGAGTGTGGTAGTGTGGGGTCCTGTGCGGCCCGCAGAGTCTAAGCTTCTTTTTTTTTTTTTTTTCTTTTTTTCGGAGCTGGGGACTGAACCCAGGGCCTTCCGCTTGCTAGGCAAGCGCTCTACCACTGAGCTAAATCCCCAACCCCTCTAAGCTTCTTGTTATCCAACTCGGTTAGAAAGTTTGCTGAGTCCTGGGCTCACCAATCTCCAAAGTACATTCCATGCCTTCAGTGGGTTTCCTTTTTTGTAGAACCCCTTGTTAGCTCCAGGGCCCAAAGGTATTTCCCATTGCCAGGTCAGCTGACCATCAGGAGAGAGGAAATGTCCATCTCCGGGTGTGGAGCCTGGGCCAGCAGCATCACCATTACCTGGGAACTTGGTACACATGTAGTTTTTAGGTTTTGCCCCAGACTTTTGAATCTGGAACGCTGGGGATGGGACCAAGAGTTTGCACTTTATCCCCTGCAGTGCCTCTGAGCCTGCTGAGAAGGGCTGGATTCTAAGACGCCAGGCTCAGAGAAGAGATTCCCTTGTGGGTTAGAGGCTCACCTGGTGCTTGCAGGGCTCTATGCCATCCGATTCCTAGCACAGCAAAACAAACAGCACCCAACGCAAATCGCAAACGAGCCAGGAATAAAACAGAGGTGGTTGTTCTGTTTTGAAATAAAGAAATGTTGAGGGGTTGGGGATTTAGCTCAGTGGTAGAGCGCTTGCCTAGGAAGCGCAAGGCCCTGGGTTCGGTCCCCAGCTCCGAAAAAAAGAACCAAAAAAAAAAAAAAAAAGAAAAAGAAAAGAAAAAAAGAAAAAGAAATGTTGAACCACATCGCATAATTTTTTTCATCTCTAGCAAAATTTCTGTCATGGATTGCAGATTTTTATCTTTAATCTTCCACACATTTTTCATTCGCACACAATTCTGTGGATTGTTTTGATGTTTTCATGTTTGTGTCCAGGCACTTGGCCCACACTCACCCCTACCCTTTCTTGCCACCTTGTTGTTGTTAATGGACATATTGATGATGTTGTTGATTTTTTTTTCATGAATTTTTCTTTTTTTCCCTTCTATACTTTTTCCCCCCATCTTTATTAACTTGAGTATTTCTTATTTACATTCCCCTTCTATTCTTGGTAATAAACTGCTTTGAATTACTTTAAAGCTAAATGATTTAAAATAGTTTTCAAGATAAAAGAATTACATAAAGAATAATTTTTATTTTAGAGAGAATACTTGGAGAAAAGAACATTTAGCCAGCCTGCCTTCTGTGGCTGGATTTTTTACTATTTTGAGCAAGGTCCCTGTTGAATGAACCTTTTCCTCAGTGCTAAAAACCAGTAGAAATGTTCACCTCTCAGATGCATCTCAGAGAGACTCAGAGAGACTCAGAGAGAGAGAGAGAGAGAGAGAGAGAGAGAGAGAGAGAGAGAGAATATGAACTGCACGTGTCAGGAAAGCGCACAAGATGACATTGTTATGTGGAGAATTGCTTTCATCCCTGAGATCCCACACCTGCTTCATTTTTCATTTGGCACAGTGTTCCCAACAATCAGCAGACAGCCTGCCAGCCCAACCCCAGGCTGTGGATACAGTAACAAGGAATACGGTTACCATAAAAAACACTAGTGCTTTGGGAAAACTCAGGGTATACAAACTGTTAGGCAACTTCATTTTATTTAAAACAGGCTGGTGTGTGTGTGTGTGTGTGTGTGTGTGTGTGTGTGTGTGTGTGTGTGCGTGCGTGTGCGTGCGTGTGCGCATGTGTACACATGGCCACACATGCTATCTGGAAGTGTATTTCCATGTTGCCTCGCGGGTGCATACTTAGTCTTGCCTGAGTCTTTTTCAGTATCCAGTTGAAGGGAGGTACTCAGGTGTGGTGGGCATGGGCTCACATCGGCAGTGAGAATGAAGTATCTCCTGATGATGTCATTAGATTCCCTGGGCTGCTTGTCTTCTAAGGAACTGGTTTGGACCTTTAGGCTGTGGTGCTTGTGTTGTAATGTTTATTGGACATCATGCTTATTTAAATGTCACCATAGCTGTTTGTGAAAGTCCTTGGGAGGTTTCCTCATGCTGGTAGATTCCGGAAAGGGGACTGTTAATTTGCTTCAGTTTTTCTGAGGATAGAATCAGACTTTTTCACATTTTATTGATGACCCATTTGGCTACCCCTGGGCCAGCTCCAGTTAAAAATAATAGTATTTAATATTTAATAAACTGCCAGGCTTTGCAGCCATCTGGAACTTTATTTTCTTTGCACGCAGCATCTGAGTTTCAGCTGTTAGCCTTTCTCCTTTGCTCTGGGAAGGGTCAATTGCTTTTAAAGTCTTTGATGCTTGCTGTGTCAGCCCTTTTCATATTTCCAAAATGCCCGTGTAAAAGGGCTTTTCATCCATTCATGCTGATAATTCTTTTGAACTTGAGGTTTGAACCAAACTAATCAAATTTAATTATAGCTCAAATCCTGTTACAGTGAACTCCAGTAGACTTCTAGGCTGGTTTTTTTCTTTATTTCTCATTGTTACACTGGAATTCAGCCATTACCAATATTACATTAAGCAACTAGGCCATTGACCACAGTGTGGTAGGCCCTTTGCAGTAACCAGGTTTTTGTTACATTGACATGGTATTATGATTTGAACTTTCTCCTTTTTAAAGGAAATCATGAACTAGTCATAAGCAAATTTTCTTCGTTTGCATGATTCTTATGTAATCTTTTCATATCATTCCTAGTGGTTTCAACAATTAATATCCAGAATTAAAATCTGAGAACTACTACTTTTTTTTTTTTAAAGAATTTTACTTTATTTTATATTTTTGGTTTGACTTCCTCTATGATCTCCTCCTGCGTTGAGAGTCCACGGACTCCATCCTGCGTTTTCCCATTTGCCAGTGTCTTTAGGCTTGTTGGTACATGATACTGAGGGACTTGAACTATACTTAGTGTGGTGGTTTGAATGAGTTTTCCAGTTGGTGAAATTGTTTGAGAAGGATCAGGAGGTGTGGCCTCCTGGAGGATGAAAGGGGCTTTCTTAGAGAAAGCCCTGGCTTTGTTGTTGCTCATGCTTGTTTTTATTGTTCTTAAGCTCTAAAACTCAGTAAGGCTATCCACCTGTCCTTTGGGGACAGCACCATGACTTGTGCAGTGTCCCAGTGTTCCGAAAGAGTGCCCTTTCCCATTTCATTAACGCCTAGCTGGAACTGTAGCATTTACTGGAGAGAAAATGCATGCATGCTTCTACTGTGGTGTCCTGTTTGTCCCGTCTCCACCTCCATAGGTGTTGGGGGCTTTCCCCCACCACAGTGTAGATTTTATTTTACAATTCACTTCTGGGTTTCTAAGCAGATTTGGGAATAATGGCATTTAAAAATACTCCCAAGTTTCTTTTCATCTGTAAATAACCTATCTAAGTTTACCATCGGATCAACTTTTGAGCTGAAAGAATCAAATTGAAGATTTATTCTCTCCTCAGGATATTTGAATCTGAAATGGAAAGTAGAGCTTATTTTTAAAAAAGAAAAAGAAAAGCAAAACTCAGTGCCCTTGGTAAGGTGGAAACTGACTTATTTTGAAATTTTTACTCAAAATTGCCATTTCTGTGGCACTGCTTTTGTGTTACAGTGAATGTGAAGTTAGTGCATATCTAGGTGCTTTAAAACTCCTCTGCTCGGAGCTGCAGTAGATGCAAATCTTAGCTTAGCCCCAGGCTTGTTGACTGCCGCTCCAGCTCTGGCCAGAGGGCGGGGCTGTGTCTAAAGGACCGAGTAGTGTGCCTTTGACTATAGCTCCAGGGAGAGTGAATGACACTTACGTAAAGTGGAGTCTGTGACTAGAAAAACTTAGATTACAAGGTACGGAACATTCTGGGCGAAGACCATTTCCGAGAGCAGTGGCTAGCATTTTTGAACAGCTGCTTCTAGTTTTGTCACAGAGAGCCCTGGGCTTGCCTTCCATGTTTTTCTTGTCTAAGTGTTGTCTTTAAACCTTGAGTTGAGGGCTTGGAGAGTTGGCCCTCACTTGTTGTTCTTGCAGAAGACCTGGGTCCGATTGCTAGCACCCACACAGAGGCTCACCACTTCCTTAGGTACCACACATGCTTGTGGTACATAGACATACATTCAGGGAAAGCTCACACACACAAAGTAAAGTAAACATGAAAAAACAAAACAAAACAAAACCTTGGGTTGATGAGATGTGTTGTCCATGGTTACCGATTCTGAGAGCTATGGAGCTAAATGCCTGTAGATGCACGTGGGAGAATGTTTGGAGGTGGTAGGTAGGAGACAGGCTCTGAGGTCATCTGTCGGGGTACAGATCACAGCTCTAACACCTGACACCTGTGTGGCCTTAGGCAAGTTATTTCAACTGTCTTCTCTCATTTTTTTTTTTCTTTTTAAGATGAGAAAAGAAACCAATGTCTACCTGAGAATTATATATGTTCACATGTGTGGGGATCTCATGAGTTCACGGACATGAGAGACTCAGGAGAGTGCCCACATATATCTGTTCATACATGTTGGGGGACTCAGGAGAATGTTCATACATTCCCAGAGTACTGGGATATCACACACAGAGTGCCTGATGCTGTTTATCACGGTGATGGTGATGTTGCTGCAGTCCCTGGAAGGCCTCCTTCCTGACTCACCACTCAGCCCCTCCTGAGTCTCTCCCGTACACCTTGTGTGCCCAGCTGTACTTTCCCAGGTTTCTCCAGATGAGCTTATCCCCTGCAGGCTGCCAGTTCTTAGGGAACTGCCCCAGGGTCTGAATCTCCACCTTCCTGTTGTTTTGATCCCTTCCTCACTGGAGCCAATTGCTCAGTGGTGGCTCTCACCTGTGGTAGCTCTCACCCATCTACTCTGTTCTCTTCTTCCATCAGCCCCTCCCCATCAACTCATCTAAGTGTGTGTTTGTTAAAAGTGCATAGATAAAAATTCTCTGCTATTCCAGAACTGTGGATGTTGCTTGCTAAAAGGAAACTGTAGCTTAAGGTAAGTTCAAGCCCTAAACCAAAGGTGATGAGAACTCAAGCTGTTTTAATCCCCCTTCCTTTCTAATGGAGCTGTGCAGCACACGGGATGGCTTGGCTGACAGTAGAGCAGGCAGGTGATGTGTCTCGTGAGATCATAACGGATGTCTGCTGTCACAGCAGGCACTCACAGTGGGGAAATGTGGTGCATTGCCTGTTTGTGAAGATCCTGGTGTCGGCCCCCCCCCCTTCCCCCAACCCTCCGTATCAGTCAGGTTTGAGTTACAGAAACAGGCTACTTGACATAATAAACTGCACCGAGAGGGTAAGTTCATTCTGACTTGGTGTTTTGGTCCATGGTTTCTGATTCTTTTGCTTTGAGGCCTGTGGTCGGGTAGAATTTCATGGTAGGCTGCACACAGTGAGTGATCCACTTACTTCGTGGCAGCCACAGACAGAAAGCTATTGGAAGGAGCTGGGTAGACCCCAGTGGCCTGACTTTTCCTGTTTGTACTGCTCTGAAGGAAGGTGAGGGCGAGTGTTGTTTCGTATGTGTACTGGTTGTTTGTACTGCAGCCTCGGAGGATGGTGCGCTTGTTTCGGTTAGCCCTTTTACTAATTGGGTTTGGGTTCTTGTTTTAGGTTTTTAAGTTCTTGGTACAGATGTTAATTCTGCATCAAATATGTAGCTGGCAGAGATTTTCTCCCATTCTGTAGACTGTGTCTTCATGTGATTGTCTATCCTTTGCCGTGTAAAAGCCTTTTAATTTCATGAAGTTCCATTTGTCAATTGTCGACACTGTTTGTATATTGACTACCCTTATTCAGGAAGTGTTGTCTGTGTCATCGTAGTCCTCCTCCTCCTCCTCCTCCTCCTCCTCTTCCTCCTCCTCCTCCTCCTCCTCCTCCTCCTCTTCTTCCAATATTACTACTACTACTAGTACTGCTTCTTTCTCTTCCTCTTCTTTCTCCTTATCCTCCCCCCCCCTTTTTTTTGAGATGGGTTCTCTCGTACCCCAGGCTGCCTCTAATTCATCATGACCTTGGACTTTTGATCCCTCTGCCTCCACCTCCTGAATGCTGGAATCATGAGTGTGGGCTATTGGGCTCAGCTTTATTATCTTGATATCTTGATATTTTATCCCTATTTTGTCTCTTATCAGTTTCAAACTTTCCAATCTTATATTAAAGTCTGGTCCATTTGGGGTTGATTCTTGTGAGGGTGGGAGATAAGGAACTAGCTTTGTTTGTCTACATGTGGATTTCAGTTTTGCTAATACTGTTGTTGAAGAAGTGGTCTTCACGGGAAGTTTTGGCATCTTTGTAAAAATCAGGTAATTGTAGCTCTGTATGTAGGTGCTTTGTCTGTTCCATTGACACACATGTCTGTTTTCATGCGTACCACACTGCTTTTATTACCATGTCTGCAGAAGAACTTGAGGTTTGGGCTGTGGTACCTCCAGCATTGCTCTTTTGCTCAGGATTGCTTTGGCTATCCAGGGTCTCTTATGCTTACATGCAAATTTTAGGATTTTTTTCCCTTCTGTTTCTATGAAGCATGATTTTCAAATTTTATTGGTCATTTTACTAGAATGGTTTTGGCAAAATAGCCATTTTCAAAATATTAATGTTGTATCCATGAACACAAGAGGTTTTTCCATCCTCTAGTAATTTCTTTTAATTTTTCCTTCAGTGCTGTGTGTGTGTGTGTGTGTGTGTGTGTGTGTGTGTGTGTAAACATGGTTTACTGAGTATGTTGCAGGAGGATAGCAGGCTGGTAAGGAATTAGTGTACTGCTGAGGCCTCTTCCGTTTAATGATTTTAATGTAGAGGTATTTCACTTCTTTGGTTAATTCTATTCCATGGTATTTTTAGTTTATTTTTTAAGGCAATTGTAGATGATATTTTTACTTATTTCTTTCTTAGCATATTTGTTATTGGGTTCTGGGAAGGCTACTAGGTCTGATATCTTGATTTTCTATCCTGTTACTTTGCTGAACACATTGGTAAGATCTCAAATTTCCTGCCGCATTCTTAGGATCTCTATGTATGTATGATTTCAGACAAGGAGATCCTTCTCCTTTCCTGTTTGTATTTCCCCTCTCACCCGCCTTTTCTTTTATTGCTCTAGCTATGGCTTCTGGTATTGTACCTAATAAGGGTAGAGAAAGTGGACAGACAACCTGTCATGTTCCTATTTTAGTGGAAATGCTTTGAGCTTTTTCTTCCTTTGTACAATGTTAGCTGTTAGTTTGTGTCATACATGACTTATGTTGAGATATCTTCCTTACATTCCTAGTTTCTTCAGGACTTTTACCATAGACTGGATTTTTGTCAAAAGCCTTTTATATATCTATTGAGATGCTCCTGACAGTTCCATTTTATGTAATGTATGTTTATTCATTTGGGTACTTTTAACAAGTGTGTATGTTCTATGTGGTGTATACACTCATGCATGTGGGCATGCTTATACCTATGTGTGCCTAGAAGCCAGAGGAGGATCTTGGGTGTCCTGTTCTATCACTATTACTTCTTTGAGACAGGGTCTTCTTTGAACCAGGAGAAAAGCTGGCAGTAGGCAAGTCCCTCAAGAATCCTCGGGTTTCCAGGCCCCAAGGGCATGTAAGTGCTTTTTATGTGACTGCTGGGGTTTGAACTCAGTTCCTTATGCTTGTATGGCAACACTATTACCCACTAAGTCCTCATTTTAGTTCCTGATGATAAAATCTTTGAGAATAGCAGCCTTTCTGGACTCTTGTGTGTTTATCCCAGGGACTAATAAAGTGCTAGAGGATCAACATTCACCAAATGTCGTGATATAACGGCTCTCTGATTCTTGGTCTTATGTTGTTGAAGAATAAAAACCAGCACCACGGGGTTGGGGATTTAGCTCAGTGGTAGAGCGCTTGCCTAGGAAGCGCAAGGCCCTGGGTTCAGTCCCCAGCTCCGGAAAAAAAAGAACCAAAAAAAAAAAAAAAAAAAAAAAACCAGCACCACCAACAAAACAGAAACAAAACATGGTTGAAGGGCTGACAAGATGGCTCAAGGGTTAAGAGCACTGGCTGTTCTTCTAGAGGATCCAGATTCAACTCCCAGCATCCACCTGGTGGCAAACAATTCCCTGTAACTCCAGTTCCAGGAGATACAGCGCCCTCTTCTTGCCCCCGAGGGAACTGCATACACACAGTGCACAGATAGACATAGGCAGGGCACACAGGTGTGAAAGAGCATGAGCAAGTGGAAGGAAGCTTACTAAGCAAAGAACAGGAAGGACTGAGATCCCTGCAGTGGGGTTCCTGAGGGCACTGCTGTGGAGTGCCGTGTGTAGAGGCGTTTTATAAGATTTATGGTAAATGCTGTCTAGACAAAGACTGAATTTTAATGAAATGGGTTATTTGGTTGGATTTATTGTGATCTGAGCCAGTGTGTGTGGAGGGTGGAGGTGCACAATTTTGGGATGTTTTCTTGACCCACCTTTGGAGATGATTATACACACACTGCTTGCCAGATTAGAGGCTAGTCATGTTTTGAAGTCCTTCCAACCCATTTTTCACTTATTTTGTTAGGTGCTGTCCTTGGGGTTTGTCTGCTGGCAGCCACCTTTGCTAGTGTTGACGATGGACCACCTTAACTTGTTTCTGTGACTGTAAATTAAATGAGCTCCATGATCTCCTTGTTCTTTCTGTACATCCAACTTAGAGTTTGCCATGGGCCCTCACCCGTACTGTCCACGGGAAGCCAGCTCCTGACTCACTGATTCTCGACTATTAAACTTCCCTTGTATCTCTGAAACGAAGCCACGCTGATCTCGGAGAGTGATCTCTGTGATGTGTTCTTGAATTCTGTCTGAGTGGTTTTTGCATCTATGTTTATCAGAGAGGTTGGAATATAGTTTTCTTGGGATTTATTTGCTACTGGCATGGGAGTAATACTTGTTTTCTAAAACTCCCGTCTATCTAGTGAAATAGCTTGAGAAGTATTTAAATTTTTTGAAGTAAGCAGTAAACCCAACCGTGTCTGGATTTTTTTTTAAATTACTGTTTCAATGTTACAGGTTTTCTTAAGTTGTTTATCATATCTTGGTTTACTTTTGAAGGGTCATATGCATCTAGAAATTTACCCATTTCTTTAGTTTGATAGAATATGTTTCAAACCTATGTTCTAATGATTTTCTGAATTTCTTTGGTACTTTGTTGCTTCTCTTACTATTGATTTTTAGTTTTACTCTGCCAGATAGCATACAAGAAGTTATTTTTTTTATCAATATTCTGTATTTGTTATGACTTGTTTGTTTAGATGATCCATTTTAGAGAAAGTTTCCTGGGCTACAGAGAAGAATATATTCTTCAGTGTTTCCATGGGCTCTTCTGTAGATGTCTGTTAGGTCATTTGATCTATGATTATATAACATTGTTATTTTTCTTGGGATGCTCTGTTTATTGGTGTGAGTGGGTATTGAAGTCACCCACTGTTTGGTGTTCGGGTAAATCTGTGTCTTCACCTCTCCCAGTGCTGTTATACCAAGTTGGATGCACCCTGTGTTTGACACTTGCATGTTTAGATGCCTGTGATGTCCTCTTGGATTAACAGGGCTGTCTTTATCTTTTCTGACTAATTTGGTTAGAACTTTTATTCCGTTGGAATTCAGAACATAAGCCCCACTTGCTTCCTATACCAATTTCCTTGGATTGCCTTTTCTATCCTTTCACTCTGGCATTGTATTGTTTAATAAGTTGTGTTTCTTTCAAATAACAAATAGATGGATCTCTTTGTTATCTTTGTTTTATAATTCAATCTTCTAGTCTGTATCTTTTAATTGTGCTATTTATTAATTGAGATATTAAAATTCAAAGTTGTTATTAGGAGGGATGTATTAACTCTTGTCATTGTATTGATTTTTTTTGCAGTAGTTTGTGTCTTCCTTTTTTTTTTGAAGTGGAAACTTAAAGGGTTCTTTGGAAAGTCAGTTGTGTTAGATGATATTTTGCTGGGGCAAACACAAAAAAGAGTGTTTGCCTAAAGTGGACACAGGTGAAAGGCTGAAGGAACATTTCAATGAAGCAGACCCAGGAGAAAGGATGTTTTTCGAAAGTAAGCATGTTAAAGGACACATGATGAACAACACACATGTATTGGTCTGCCTTACATTGCATAGTTGTCGTTGGGACTCTAGAGAGAGAAATGTACCAAAAAACTTCTGGTGGTGTGCCTCCGGTTCTTGTCTCTTCCACAGACTCGGACTGATTAGCAGAGTGATGTCAGCTGAGACAGACACATGTACTGAGGCAAGATCATGGAGGACATATGATGTTTAGAGTGAGTAAAAATAGAACTTGTTGGACAATGAAGGAGGTTGAGCTAGGCTTGCTTAATAGAGCTAACTGTACAATGCTTGTTAGTCTAGAGTCTTTGCTGATCTTTACTATGCTAAGAGAGATACAGGTGAGAACTTCTCTTGGTGTTCCTCCTGGTGCCTCCTGCTAACTCGTGCAGAGGCTGAGGCCTGGATGTCTCTGCTAGCTAGTGCCAACACTGCTAATTCATGTTTGCTATCTCGACTCTACCAAACTAGTCTACTGGTATATCTGTAAAGTGTTTGTGAGTGGATCAAGCTGCTATTGCTAACCTTTGAACTGAACTGTCAATTTCCAGATGACACAGGCAGGAGTTGTTCTAAGAACCTTTCTAAACAGCCCACTTCCCTGAATCTTTTCCTTTCCACTACCTCTGACGAGTGATGGTATAGCAGGGAGGTTAAAGCATTTAAGAACCATCATTAAAAATAAGGTTTGCTGGGGTTGGGGATTTAGCTCAGTGGTAGAGCGCTTGCCTAGGAAGCGCAAGGCCCTGGGTTCGGTCCCCAGCTCCAAAAAAAAAAAAAAAAAAAAAAAAAAAAAAAATAAGGTTTGAAAAAAATTAGTTACAGTTTTTATTCTTTACTCCTGTATTACTTAGTCTTCCCTTTAGCCTCATGGGAAGGGTGTCGTTTCCTCAAGGATCTTTTGTAGAGCTGGTTTAGTGGTCATGACCCTTCAGCTTGTTTTTATCATGAAAGGTCTTTTTTCTTCAATCATGACAGATCGTTTTGTTAGGTATAGCAATCTCCATTGGCAATTACTGTGTTTCAGTGCTTAGAAATTCATTCTGTTTTCCTGGTTTTTAGGCTATCTGTTGAGGAATGTGCTATATTCTTGTGGGTTTATATATGACTTGACACTTTTCTCTTGTAGTTTCAATATATTTTCTTTGTTTTCTTTAGTATTTTAACTGTAATTTGATGTGGGATAGTTCTTTTCTGGTCTTGTCTGTTTGCTCTGAATGCCTCTTGGGTCTGGATGTTCATTTCTTTCTCTTAAGTTGGAATGTTTTCTACTATGATTTTCCTGGACATATTGTTTATCTCTTTAGGCTGAAGTTCTCGTTCTCTCAAGTGATTCATAAATTAGATATTTTTATGATGTCCCATAGATCTTGTATACTGTGTTCATATTTTCTTATTTTATATTTTTTGGTGTCTGGGTACTCTCATTCATCTGTCTTGATTTCCATTTTCAGAGTAAATTTTCACATTCAGATCACACTGCAGATGCCAGGTGGTGGTTTATTGTAGTTTTAAGTTGCATTTCCCTGGTAGGTGATATTGAACTTTTAAGTAATTAATTAATTAATCACTTAAATAAATGCTGTTGTCTGCCTGTATATTTGTTGAGAGAGAAAAGTCTTTTCAGTTCATTTGCTCTTTTACAGAGATTTATTTCGGGAGGTGGGGTACAGTGCTGGAGAGGTGGCTCAGCAGTTAAAAGTACTTGATGCTGGGCTGGAGAGATGGCTCAGTGGTTAAGAGCACTGGCTGCTCTTGCAGAGGTCCTGAGTTCAATTCCCAACAACCACATGGTGGCTCACAACCATCTGTAATGAGATCTGATGCCCTCTTCTGGTGTGTCTGAAGGCAGCAACAGTGTCCTCACAAACATAAAATAAATAAAATCAGAGAGAGAGAGAGAGAGAGAGAGAGAGAGAGAGAGAGAGAGAGAGAGAGAACGAACTTGATGCTCTTGCAGAAGACCCAGATTTGATTTCCAGCATCCACATGGTGGCTCAAAATGGTCTATTACTCCAATTCCTGGAGATCTGGTTCTCTCTTCTGGCCTTCATAGGCGCTAGGCACATAAAATAAATAAGTCTTTAAAAATATTTTCACTTTGTTTATTTATGTGTATATATGTGTAGATCCTGGTGGAGGCCAGAGGAGGGTGTAGATCTCCTGGAGCTGGAATTCGGGGCAGCTGTGAGCAGTAGTCCTGTGAAGTGAGTGTGAGAACCAAATCTCCAGTTCTCTTCAAGAGCAGCAAGTGCCCTCTAAGCCATCTCTCCAGCCCTGCATTTGCCCTTTTTAATTAGCACGGGGCATGGTGACACAGGCCTGTAATCTTCATATTCAGGAGACAGAAGCAGGAGAATTGAGACTTTAAAACCAGTGCAGGCTACAGCATGACATACTGCCTTGAGAAAAGAGAAAAATAACAAGAAACCAGTCTATTCCCATTGCCAACAACAACACAACAAGCAACATGGGGACAGAACAGGCACTGCCACTGAAGCTCAGTGGTCTAGCACACACTTGCATACAGGTCTGGGTTTGTAGTGCATTAGCCTCTTATCAGATGTATGGGTTCCAAAATGGTCTTCACAGTTTCTTTGCTTTCCTAGTAGTTTTCTTTGCTGTGTGGAAGATTCTTAGACTGGTATGACCCCAGCTGTCCTCACTCGTGTGCTGTGCCTTAGGGATTTGTATGTCAACGCTAGTCACTTTTACCTCAGTCAGGATCTTTAAGAAGATCACCTCAAAAATAGAAACAATGTGATGGAAAGCGTCTGTAAGGAAGAACAGTCTTTGTATTTATTTAAAAGATGGCAGGTTCTTATGTGGTCCAGGATGGTCTCAAACCCTCTTCGAGGTGAGGTGACCTTGAGCTCCTGATTCCCTTCCTCCCTTCCCAAGTGCCACTGTCACAGGCATGCACCGCAAACCCAGCTTACTGTGAATGAATGCCAGCATGTACTGGCACTTACCTTACTAGGGTTTTCTAAATAGGCCATGAACGTCTGCTTTTCACAGGTTCTTCTGCAAGTGTGGTCTTTGGACAAAGAGTATGACATCAGCTGGCATTGAAAAGGAAGGCATGTCCTCAGACCCTACCTAAAGTGGAATCACATAGGATCCTGCACCTTGTTTGAACCGGGCCTGCAGGTGGTTTGCAGCATGCTAATTCTCTCCACTTGGAGTACTTTGCTTGTCCTTATAGCATCCTGAGAAGTTTTAGACCTTGGTTTGTTTGGATGCAGTCCTGTTTGGAAGGCATTCTTCCAGCCCCCCTGAAGTGATGCTGGCTTGTTGGCTTGCACCCCAGCTGAGAGTCCTGTCAACAGGCACCCATCTCAAAAGCACCTGGACCAAACTGAACCAGGCACACAAGCTTTAAAGGGCTTGAATTGTTGTCACAAATGAACTATGGAGGTAGTTGTGGGGACAGGTGGGGCATTTTGAGATGATCTGTATTTGCCGTGAGGAAATGGCGGAGAATCTTCGAGAAGGAGTTCTCTGCAGTAATATTAACTCACCAGCTAAATGCACGTTTAGTTTTGTTAAAGTGTTATAATACATTTTCTCATTGAGATCCATGTTTTTCAATTTCTGGGATAAAAACAGGCCGTTGGCTGCCGCCGTGATCTCACCACACAAAGCAGTTTTCTTAGCACACCCCTCCACCACAGATGCACTTTTATCCACGGCGTCCCAAAGCCTCATGACAGAGGTTACATTGGAGTGAGTGCCTTGCTTTACAGACTGCTGGGGTTCTATTTGTTTCCCATAATTTTCTGCATGTTTATTTCAAATGAACCATAAAATGACTCAGTGCCAACATGTGGTTCTAATAACAAATAAGGGTTGGCAAATGAGTGTTGACTTAGGATTTAAAGTGTTATACATCTGCCATGGCTGACCTCTGAGCCAGTTTGCTGTTCAGCCCTCAGTCTGTGTTAAATAATTTATCAGTAACAACTTGGATTTTTTTTCTTTCTGCATGTCATTTTTCTGGGAGTACCTGTCATAATTGGAAAATACTTAAACATAAACCACTTTGGTAAAACTGTTCATAATAGATTCAGTCCTTGTCAAGTTTTATGAAGTAGGCATGGATATCCCTCAGGGACCCCTTTTGTCCTGTTTCTGAAGTATTTTTGTTCATACTGCATCAAAACATCAATTTCAAAATAATCAAACATGATATGATAAATCTGTGCAAAGGTTCCTACATCAGATGCTTGAGTCAGAACCCATTGTTATCATCTCTGAAGACTGGGCACACATTGTTGTCTCTTCCTTCTTCCCTCTCTCTGCTGGCCCAGCGTTCATAGCTGCTCTGTGTCAGTGTGCCTTTCCTCTGATGTGGAAGACAGCCCTGAGAAATGGAGAGGTTGCCAGTGTTGATGTGTGGGGAAGAGTGGAGGCCATATCAGACTTGAATGGCCTGCTCTGACCAGGCCTCAACTAATTTAAAGTGATGTTTAAAAATTGACATTACATTAATAAAAATATTCTGGTGTAAGAAGAAATAATGTAAAGAGCTAAAATAATATTTTTTATTAGCTACCAGAGTTCATTCATAATCCCAATTTCATTTAGCCTCATATTTTATGTCCATGAAAAACCTTTTTTTTTAAACTCAAATATTAGCAAGGGGGAAAAAAGAACAGATTAGCAAGGAAACAAAACCAAAACAGATTAAATTTGTGTATACAGGATCATTAAATGTAACTGGAATGGGACTAGATTGGGTTTCTGGAATCTGCTGTTTCAAGTGGGGCTGCAGAAGAACGGGCGTGGGGCAGTTCTTGTGGAGGAGCAGACACCTTGTAGAGTAAGGATAGGTGGTGGCATCCTTGTGGACAACCAGATGACTTTGGAACGATTAGTGGCACTCACACTATAGAATGCGGCACTCATGATGGGGTCTGTGTGGTGTGGCATTGACCTCCAGGAAGGGAGACTTCCCAGTGGCTTCTGGGCATTTATGAACACGGGCTTCTTTTAATCAGCTCTTCTTTCAAGCAGATAAAAGTGATTTGAGAGCTCCAGTGCCTTCCACTCAAAATAACTTTCTATTACAGTAGTGTATCCTGCATTACTTTATGTCATAGCTTTTCCTCCCTAATTTCTGAGAATAATTCAACTGCATTTACAGCATGGTTATTCCTCTTTGAAATACTTGTTCCCCTTAAGCTGGTTTTAATGAGCTGCTATTTTCATGTCTAGAGCATATGGCTTGTGAGTTTTCACATAGTCTCCTAGGCTGGCCACCTCACATAAGCTGGGAATGGAGAGTAGGTACTGCTAAGCTTTCTATGCAGCAGCAGGTCAGATGGCCCTTTAGGCTTTGTATGCTGGACCTCTCTGTTGTGGCTGCTTAGCTCTGGCTGGGTAGCGGAGAGCTGGGTGCATGGATGAAAGTGACTGGCTTCACTCGGCTTCACTCAGCGGCAGCCTGGGGTTGGGAATGTTTCGTCACCACCAGAAAACCTTTCCTGTGCCCCCATCCCACCATCCACTATCCTCTTAGCCAACACCATAGGCTGAGGGTATGTGAAAATGGATTGGTTTATTTAGACAACCTGAATTGTATGGAATTAAACTGTAGGTCTCCTTTGCTATCTGGTTCTTGTTACTGTCGCCCTCTAGTGGTTTTCTCGGGTCCACTTCTCCATCAGGTAAAGACTCACGAGGTAAGAAGTTTGCAGTCCCAGCACACAGCCAGGATATATTGAAGCAGAAGGAGCACAAGGCATTCAAAGACACAGACTCCTGTAAGGGACTGTGGGGTGCTTCAATCCTGGGGTCGGAGGGCAGAGTTTGGCCTCTTATATATTCTATAGAGTGGGACAGGGCTAGGTCTCATTTCTCCTCCTTGAATTGAACTGGGAAAGATTCCATTTTGTGATTGGTAGGTTCAGCTGAGAAGCAGGATCTTACTGGATAAGGCAGGCTCAGAGGGATCTGAGATTCCTCCTGAGGAATTGCTGCCAAAAGAGCCTTTCTTTTGGACAAGAATTTGAGAGTCAGCCATCTTTGATCAAAGTGAAAGCGTCAGAGGTCAGCTGGCCTCAGTGGGTCTCAGCTTTTCCAGTTCCGCTCCTTTAGTACAGTGTCTCATGTTGTGTTGACTCAACCATACAGTCACTTCCACTGCTACTTCATAACTGTGATTTTGCCACTATTGGAATTGTAACGCAAATATCTGTATTTTTCTGATGGTCATAAGTGACCCTATGAAGGGGTCATCTGACCCCTAAAGGGGTTGTTACCACAGGTTGAGAATTACTGCTTAACTAGCTCCCATCTTTCTTTAGCTTCACACATTGTTTGGAGTTCAGTCACAAATACAACAGTTGCCTCTTCCTTTGGGTTGTTGAGTGGTATTTAGTTGAGTAAGATGTGACCATTGGCTCATCTATTCCCCCGCAGGTAGACATTAGGGCTGTCAGCTTGGGCCCAGGTTAGTAAAGCAACCCTGCCAATTTTATATACATCTTTGTATAGATATTTGTTGTAAGTCAAACATGTGGTTAATATGCCATGGTGCCTGAAATTCTAGGGAGGCTGAGTCAAAGGGTTGCAAGTTCAAGTCCAGACTGGGCTATGTGAGGAAGCTTTGTCTAAAAAACAAAACAACAAAACAAAAACAACTTCCCAGAGTGAGCCGGCCATTTGCGGGCTCTCGTTGCCCCTATCCTTGCCAGTGATAGGAATCGGCAGGCTTCACAACTCCGATCTTCCCGTTCCTTATGCAGTCGCTGGTCTCCCTCTTGCTTGGCTGCTCTGGTTCAGCCCTCCAGTCCAACGCTGAGTAGAAATGATGAGTCCTGAATAGAGCCCTGAACAGCCTTCCCTGTTCCTGGTCGTTTATCAAAGGGGTACCCAGGGCCTTTGGTTTGTTTGGTTTTGGTTTGTCTGTCTGTTGCCATTTAATGTTATAGTAGATGTTACTCTCTTATACATGTTTTAAAATTTAATTTTTATTTGAAATTGTTTTAACATTTCTTTGTGTGTGTGTGTGCATGTACATGTGTAATTATCTACTACAGTGTGTGTGTGTGTGTGTGTGTGTGTGTGTGTGTGTGTGTGTGTGTGTGTGTTGGGGATGGGGTCAGAGGACCACTTATGTAGTCAGTTCTCATTTTCCACCATTTTGGGCTCCTGGCATCAAGCTCCGGCCACCGAGGCTGGTAGCAGACATCTTACCTGCTGAACCATCATGCACGCCCTTATTCTTATTTCTTAAGGGTGAAAATTCCTTACTGTTCACAGTCTGGTAGATATTTTGCATTTCACTATATGCATATTATATTTTCAGGAACTTTTTCTGCATCAGTTGAGGTGTTTACACGGCACTCCATTCCGCTCTTAACTGGAAATCACACTGATGTCAGAATGGTGGGACAGGTTCACATTGCTAGAATATGCTTCACTGCTCATGAAACATTGTCAATGTTTGCAATTTGGAATTCACTCTGTAATATTTAGAGTTTATTCTTTCTTTAAGGGCTTAGGAGCACAGTGTCCCCATGGTTTCCAAGTTCCCTTTCTACACGGAATCTGTGAATCATGTCTCCCTCCGGACAGTGAGTCTTTCACAGGCTGACTTTGTGCTTACCTTGTCAGTGCGTGGCTGGCTGAGTGAGATGGAACTGGAGGGAATTGTTGAGAAACCAGTTTTGCTGCAGGGAAAAGCGGTTTGGGTGTTAGCACCTGCAGAACTCCAAACCAAGTGCACGTTGAGCATGCAGTCTCCTGATGGGACCATGTTGTTTCTCTTAGCTTCTCACATGGGTTTCAGTCCTGCTGCCTCAGATGGTCCCATGACCCTATCAAGGTCTCTAGCCCCTCATTTTGCTCAGGGTCTTCTATGCTTGCTCCTGAGCTCATAGACGGCCATTGTGGAAATGTCTCATTTCCCCCATGTTTGCATGTGGACTCATTGTTTTGATGATGAGCCTGGGGTCAACTGAGGTGGCAGGAATAGTAAGAAGAGTTAGTGTCCTTTCTGTGTTCAAGGTCTCACAGCATCTGATTCATTCTTGACACAAGGCCACCTTTGTTGCCTTTCAATCTTTAGTTGCCTCTGCCCTGTTATCATAGAGTAGCATGTGCTTTTCTAGTTTACCCAAGGCCCTCAGGGGCCTAGCACTTTGTAAAGTGGAACTCTACAAGGGTGCTTGGGGCATGGTCCTCTGGGAGGCCATGGAGAGAAAGAACAGTCTGGACACACAAGACACAGTTGACTGCCCCCTTCTGCAGCTTTCAGAATGTCACATGTGGTTTTTGAGTTTAGTGAGCCACAGACTTCAACCTCTCTCATCTCCTGTAAGCCAGGCCCAGTGCTAGCACTGTGTATAACCCCATCCATGCTGCTTACAGCAAAGTGTGGACCTGGAGCATGGATCACAGCTAAGGAGTTTAATACTACAACATAGCTGGGCTTCCCCAGGCGAGGAGTTCTTTTTGAATTGCTGCCCCATCAGCCCTCCAGGTAGAATTTGCTAACACCTTAAAATAGAATGGTCTGACTGTGCACAGTTCTACAATTGCTTTATTCCATACTCAACATTATCTCAGTGGTTTTCAAGTCTGAGTGTGCACAGGTCACTGCATCAGGTTGTGTGTAACAGGCAGATGTCCTACAGGTGACTGACTGTGTAAGAGAAGTGAATAGAAGTTTTAAACAGGCTTCAGCAAGTGTTCCTTTACCTTGCTTCCTTCTGACTCTTCTGCCCCGTGAGGTCTTTCTGTTCCTGTGCTCGTGATTCTTCCTCCACCAGCTCTGCTCTTCTTGGTCTCCTTTGATGTTTCTACAGTCCTAGTAACAGTGCTTCTCTTAGAACACGAGTGCATTTCTAGTTTGGACAAGACTTAAAGCACATGTTAAACAGAAAAGAAGGTGGCCATAAGAAATGGTAAAAGGTCCAAGGAAAGGTGAGTTCACGTGCCCTACCTAATCGGCACAGACTCTAAACGAGGTTTCGGAAGGAAATGGCTGGATGCATGTGGCTCTGTTAACTAAACTGTTTACAGATTTTATGGGAACAAGGTGCTATGCAGAGGAGAAATGTCTGCCAACAAAGTGAACCCATACTTGGCCCTTCCTCTTGCCTCCCTCACAGTGTGCTATTTGAACCAGGCGTGATTTATTCTGAATACCATGAGTAGGAGAACATGCTGTCCTTCTGTACTTCTGTACCCATCATCTGTACTTCTCCCCTGGCCCTGAATGGCCTGGGAAGCCCTCAGGTATTTGCTGTGAAAGTGCCATGTGGTTTTTTTTTCAGTTCTCATTCATGGTGGTCTGATAGGATGCAGAGTTCTTTAATTTTTTTTTTATCTATTGAGCTTTGCTTTGTGTTTGAGTATGTGATCAGCTTTGGGGAAAGTTTTGTGAGATGCCGAGAAGGTATATTTTCTGTGCTTGGGTGAAGTATTCTGTAAATATTAGGTCCATTTGGTTTATAACATCAAGTAGCTCCAGCATTTCTGTTTAATCTTTGCTTTGATATTCTGTCTGTTGGTGAGAGTGGGTTATTGAAGTCTCCCACTATCAGCGTGTGACGGGTCACGTGTGATTTTAGCTGTGGTAGTGTTTCCTTTATGAACCTGGGTGCCCTTGTGTTTGGGGCATAGATGTTAAGAACTGCAGTGTCCTCATGGTGGATTTTCCCTTTGATGGGTATGTAGTGTCCTTCCCTGTCACTTCTGATTAGTTTTGGTTTAAAGTCTATTTTGTCAGATATTAAAATCCTAATTGGCTTGCTTTTTAGGTCCATTCACTATTTCCATCCTTTTACCCTGAGGTGATGGCTACCCTTGATTTTAACCTGTGCTTCTTGAATCCAACAGTAGAATGGATCCTGTTCTCTCATCCATTTTGTTAGCCTGTGTCTTTTAGTTGGAGATTTGAGAGCCCTGATGTTGAGCGATACCCATGAGCAGTGCTTGTTGGCATCTGCCATTTTGTTGTGCTCTTTCCCTCCCCACTTTGGTTCCCTGGTTTGGAGATTCTTTGCTCTGTGTTTCTTGGCCACGATTAACCTTTTCAGGTTGAAGTTTTTCTTCTAGTGCTTTCTTTAAGACTGGGTTTGTAGACAGATTCTGCTTACATTTTAGTTTTATCATGGATGCCTTTCTCCCTGTTGTGATGAAAAGTTTTCAGGATAGGGTAGAGTAAGTTGGGATAGCATCCATGGTTGTCTCCACAGGAAGGAGCTTCCTATCAAAGTACAGAAGCATACAGAATACCCAGTAGACAGGACCGGAAAAGAAACTCCCTCAGCTCATAATAATCAAACACTAAACATACAGAACAAAGAAAGACTATTAAAAGCTGCAAGGGAAAAAGAGTAACATAAAGGCAGACCTTTTAGGATAGTACCTGATTATCTCCATAGAGACGTTGAAAGGTATCAGAGCCTGTGAGAATTCTGCAGTCTCATGGGCTGGCAGCGGGCTGATCTTTCAGAGTTCCTTACCCAGCTGCCACATTCAGGCAGCTTCTCTGAGGTTTGTGTGGCTGGCACCCTGCAGCTTCCTGCCTTCGGTGTATCCTTCTCTGTGGCTTTTTGGGGGCCAGTTAGAAAGAGAGCAGCCTCAGGGTGCAGCTGAGTATTGGTAAGTGTCTTTTTGAAATAAAGAACCAGTCCCCCCACACTGGTGTGTATGTGGGAGGGCAAACATAAGAAAATAGTGAATTAGAGACTAATTTGACATTTCTTGTGGCTGTGGTAAGCCAGCCACTTACTGCTTTTAACTGTCTCCTGTGTTCACTCCGTGTGTGCGTGTGCATGTGCGTCTACAATGAAACACTGGACAAAAGCAACCTAAAGCAGGGAGGGTTCGTTTCCCTTACCTCTCTTCACTACGCTAGTGTCATATGACTGATACAGTAACAGTATCAGTAAGTTGAGGCACTGAGTCACTTCTGCCCAGGTAGGATGATTGTGATGATTCTACAGAATAAAAGATGGAGCTGCACTGCATGTGTCTGACGCCCAAGTTATCGATGGAGTGATTAACCCCCTTGTTGTCTCTAAGATTTACTTGAACTTTAGTGTGTTCACTCTTCTCTCGGCTAGTTTCCCTCTCTCCCGCCATAATATGCTTAACTTGGAAAGCTATCTTAGAGTGCCTCATTAACCTAAAAGGAATTCATTTCAGTATTTCCTTTTTTTCTTTGAGACAGGGTCGTCTCCCCCTACTCCTGGGTGCTGGGATTAAAGAAGTGTGCCTTCTATCCCACCCTGCACTTCATCATTGAATTCTATTTCTTTTATGAGATACACACTTCTCTTTGTGCAGTGTTAGTCAGTGGATTGATATGGTTAAGTTAAGCAAACCACAAGGTGTTTACTTTTGAAATTCTGTCCAGATCTGCAGTTCCTAGTAGACTCTGGATGGCTCTCGTGAAGCACCCCTCTTTTTAAAGAGTGGCAGTTGTTTTGAACCAAGGAGATTTTTATGTATCCCACCATCATTTGTCCTTGTTCACCACTGGGATTGAACAGAAAGGGACGAGTCTGCAAGAGGAGATTGGCTGTCATCTGTGGGACACTAGAGTGGGAAGCCCTACATGAAGCACACTAATTTGGAAGCTGCCATTGGTCAGAGGAGAGCTCCCCCTTAGAGGATTCCTTGGCAAGGGAGCTGGGCTAGCTTTGGACCTATTTCTGTGTCAGTGGCAAGCTGATCACTTCCATGCTTAAGTCTTAGATGTTAGTAATTTGTCTTGTTTCCACAACAAAATACTTACAACGTAAGGGAACAAGGGTTTATTTTAGATCATGGTTTGAGTGGACCCAGTCCATCCAGGAAGGGAAGACTTGTGAGAGGGACCTGAAGACAGCTGGGTACTTGGTTCCAGTCAGGAAGCAGAGCATCTACGCTGAGTTCATTTTCTTGTTTTTATTGTGGCTAGGACCCCAGTCCTTGGAGTGATACCATCCATATTTAGGGTGCATCTTCCTACTTCCAATAACCTGGTCTACATAATCCTTTATAGACATGGCCAGAGACATGTCCATTGTAATTTTAAATCTGCCCAAGCTAACAATTAGGACAGACCATGATAACCTTGTAATTTTGATTCTCTCACATTTCCTTGAGCTTATAGAGAGTTGATCATTTTTACTAAGTGTAAATGTAATGACATTTACTCTTAATTTTTTGTTCTTCATTCATATTGTATCTGTTGTAGCTTATAACCTAGCCTTATTTATTTAAAAAGTATCTTGTTATGTGATTGTGCAATGGAATAATAAAATTACAGAGGTAAATGATACCTTGGAAGTGATATTTTATAGATTTTCAGTTGTAAATCACTTCCCTGTCTATTAATATACTAGAGGGTTACCTCTCTTACGATCACAAGGTTAGAAGCATTGATTGAATTCAGGCATAGTTGTTCAGTCCAGGACAGCTAAGTCCTGCTCATGAGATAACCATGTGTATTGTTCATGTCATTAGTGATACCAGCACTTCCTGCTAGGGACATCTGACTTTCATCTTCTCTAGCTCACCCAGGATCCAGGATCCTCACATACGCTCTAGGATAGAATTGCTGCTACGCTTGTTGCTGAGTGGAATCCATGTTGAATTGTAGCAAGGTCCCCTGCTTTGATGGCAGGTGAGTTTATTGCTAC
Organism: Rattus norvegicus; assembly: GCF_021556685.1. Classification (NCBI taxonomy): domain Eukaryota; kingdom Metazoa; phylum Chordata; class Mammalia; order Rodentia; family Muridae; genus Rattus; species Rattus norvegicus. Next base: position 128,357,484 of record NC_141537.1, read on the forward strand.
CCACTTATTAGTGCCACGGGCCTTAACAGCCTTACCCAGTCAAAACATCTTAAATGGAGGCCTTAAACAGGTCACAACACTGACCCATCTTGTAACTTTTGTTATGTCGTATTTTGTAATAGATGGCCTCTGAGTATAGCTGTTCATGTTCTTCATCTCTAAAGCATTGGGGATAATGGCTTGCATCTGTTTGGGGTATGAAATTCTGTGTTTTAAAGAAATATCAGTGTTTTTGCACTTCAACCAGACATGGGGAGGGGAGGCAGCTCTCCAGGAGCCCATGTTCTGGCCACGTTAGGAACAGCTGTGGGTGCCCGACAGCTGTGTGACCCGCCTCCATAGCAGTGGTTTCCTCTTACTGTGACTGACAGCCTGCATGGCTTTGACTTACATTCGGAAATTTCTCACGCATCAGGAGTTCACTTATGAGGGGACTTTCATTACTAAAAGTCCAAAAGGAAATGATGTATTCAAGCATTCTCAGCATGTTCGGTTGTCTTAGACTGTCAGCTAACCTTATCGTAGGGAGTGAAGCGGCATTACTGTGGGCTTTCTTTGTAAAGCTAATGTTCCTGGGAATAGTTGTGCCAGGGTGTCCAGTATATTATATATAAGTTGCCTCTTTAAGCTGAAGGAAGAATTTTATGCATAACTTGCAATTGAGGCAAAGGGCAAAATATTTATCTATGGAATGAAAATTAAATTGTCTCAACAGCCAAATAAATTCAGGTGACATTCTGTGTATATTCTTAGGTTATTTTAATAAAAGAAAATGAGTAATTCTAGCAATAGCTTTTACAACCATGTAAGCCTTTTAATTTATAGGCATAAAATTTAATATTGTTGTAGAATGTGATGTCTTCACATTCGGGAAAAGTCCCAAGAAGAAACTTAGAACTAGAAGAGTCTAAGTCCTGCCTGCTACGTCTCTTGTCTGTATCACACAGCACAATGTGATTTCTCAAGGCTCTGGACAAGTTCTCAGAAGCCTGTGCATGGCCAGCATTTTGGTTTTGGTATTTGATTTCATTGAAAATACAGCTCTTGAGTTTCAGGATAATCAATGTCAGAATCGTTTTGAGAATCAAAACACTTAATTTAATTTCTTGTGAGACTTCGAGACATAGGGTGGCTGACTACTTACTTATGATAAGTACCAGTTTCTCCAAGATTTTCATTTGTCAAATTAATCCAAACTAGAGACACTGACACACATATTCTGAGTAGGACAGATCCCATCTCTGTGGTATTGTCAGTTCCTCTCAGCAGCACCATCTCTTTGGACAGATGCTGATGGACTGTGAGTTCTGACTAAGCCCAGCAGTGGCTTCCCACCCCAAGTCCGTGTGACGACACACCTGCTAATTCTTCTGAAAGATACGGGGATGCACACTAGTCAACACTTCCTGCGGTCTATACCTGAACTAAACTGCACAGAGACAGCAACACGGGGCCACTATACCCCTGAGTGTCACCTCTGCTGGCACCGAGTGTGCTAGACAGGGCAGTGATGGTAAAGCAGCATCTGGAGTCCACTGGAGTTCATTTTTATTTTGGAAATGTAGCTGCTGCTGCTGCTGCTGCTGCTGCTGCTGCTCCTCCTCCTCCTCCTCCTCCTCCTCCTCTTCTTCCTCTTCTACCTCCTCTTCCTCCTCTCCCCCTTCCTCTTCCTCTCCCCCTCCTCCTCTCCCCCCTCCTCTTCCTCTCCCCCTCCTCCTCTCCCCCCTCTTCTTCTTCTTCCTCCCCCCTCCTCCCCCTCTTCCTCTCCCCCCTCTTTCTCCTCTTCCTTCTCCTCTTCCTCCTCCTCTTCCTCCTTCTCCTCCTCCTTCTTCACAGTTTCAAAAAGTTCAGTTAAAAGCAAAGGGGTAGTTGCACTGTGTGGGAATTAATAAGCAGATAAATACAGTTAGAGGCCTTTGCAGGTAAATTAGTCCTTAGGGCTCTGAAGTCTGATGGTGTGACTCTGAAGTTCCTATTATCTTTTGGTGAGTTACACAGTTTCTTTGAACCCAGCCTGCTCATCTGTCAACAGAGTGATGACAGCTCTGATTGGCTTATGGCTTCTTAGCAGGTTCAGTGAGGCACAGCTTACTGTGGACTTGGTGATTCTGTCCCATAATTGAAGTAAACACTGTGAACACTTTCTAAGTATTGTGATGTTGACCTCTTTGATGGGGTGGGTGACTTTCTCCCTGGCTCCGTTGGGTTTACTGTAGTCTGCATGGAGCACCATTCCCAGAGCTTTTCTTCTTCAGGGGTGCAGCTGTTCCCCTCCCTGGCAGTCAGCAGGCTTCTGGAGTCTGCCATGTTGACATGCTCCTCTAAGTGGCTTTGGACTTTACTTCCCTCCATCCCCCCTGCCCCTCTTCCTTCCTGGTCATCACCCTCCACTTTCTTTCCTTCATGCCTGCCTGTCTGTTCCTACCCCACCTCCGTCCTCTCCTCACATTTCTTCCCACTCCTCCCTTGCCTCTTTTTGCTTGCTTTTCTTTCTCCACTTTGTCTCTCTTCATAGTGTCTCCATCTTTCACCTCTTTCCCGCCCCGTCATCCGCTCTCTTCTGCTCAGATGCTCTTCTGAGCGCTCACACGCTGGCTGAGAGCACACCGCCATAGCTCCCCGTAGAACTGGCGGGCTCTCACGGTTGCTGTTGCTATGGGAAGATGGTTTGTGTCTTGCTTCTGTGTCAGCCTTGTCAGTGCTGAGGTTTTCTCCCCATTTCCCAGGGCTTCACACTGCTCTTCATGTTCCTTGGCTTGAACTAGAAGAGGCTCTGTGGCCAGGGTTTATCAGCTTTTTAAACACGTGCTGGGCCTGCTTATTTGCTTAATACTGGTTTTATTTTAGTCATACAATAAAATGAAACATTAATAATCGCAGGTTCTTACAAGAATGCCAGGTCAACCACTGATTTATTTTTATCTAATCTGCATGATTTTTCTCTCTCTCCAGATTCCTTTCTCCTTGGTCCAGTTTCCCTTGTGGGAATCCTTGAAAGTAAGTTTTTTAATCATCATGTGAAGATTTTCCCTAATGCCCAACAGTGTGGGTATGTGATGGAAAAAGATCGTAGTGAGTAGAAGTTTAAATACTCCAGATGCCAGCCAGCAGCTGAGTGCTTTTCCAAGTGACTTACAGGCTGTTTCAGACACTGCTGAGCTGTGCATGCTGTCAGGTACAGCATGTGGAGCTGAGACGCACATGTTCAGAACATCGTGCTTCACTCTCACCTGGACTGCCTGTTTTCTCCACTTAATTGAATGGCGTGTGATAAGTGGGCTTGCAGGAAGAGCAATGAGGATAAGTGGAAAGACGCCAAGGTGCAGACCCCTCCAGCCCCAGGGCAGACAGAAGGAGCAGCATCAGGCTGGGAGGCTCTGACTGCCTCTCACTTCTGTCTGCTGCTCACTCCTAGTAGAACGAGGAGCCTTGAGTGTCTGCGTCCTGGGGTTGGGGAAGATCACTCATCTGATAGATAGAAGGGAACACTTGAAGTATGTGGTGAGGGCTGGGAGGGTGGCTCAGCAGGTAAAATGGGCTTGTCACACAGGCCTGACAATCTAGTTCAATCCTTAAAACCTACATAGAAAGCCAGTATGGTAGTGCATCCCAGGATGCCTCTGGTGAGCTGACATGGCAGCAGTAGGCTGGGACCTGTGGGCTGTGGAGTATGCTGGAGAAAGTGCTTCCACAAGGTGGGAGATGAGGGCCAGCTACCAAAGCTCAACCTGTAATCTCCACACACAGGCACGCACACATGCACAGAGATTGATTATTACTTAAACATGCATAGGCATCGCACCTGTTCTTCATCACGTGGGGCCAGGGCAGTGCTGTGAATTACACAGGTCTTTGCCAACATTGCTGAGGACTTTATAAGAAGAGAACTCCATGGTACAAGTCGTCATCATCATCTACAACTTCAGTGTTGCACTGTGCACGCACACATAGAGAGCTGTACTGAGTCTGTGGGTCTGCGATATAGAATGTAGGTCTCGCTAGGATAATGGTCATGAAAGATGGGAAGTTCTTGTTCAAGTGAGAAGGGTGTATAAATAACGAAGCAGAACCGAGGCATGGCTTGGGGCTGGGGACAGCTGGGCAGCACAGTGCTAAAACCCCAACTCCAGTCCCACCTCTACTACAAGAAAAGGAACAGACAGAAACCAAGCTGATGCCACCATAATTTTATGGGTTTGCTAAGGAAAACACTCTTTAAAATGTCATAGTTAGTTTGAACTCCAAAATAAATCCTATTAAAGTTGTATATAAAAGAGGAATAAATGAATTCAAAACATGGCTCTTTTTAAAGTAAGCTGTAAGGTGGTACCAGCAAGATGGTATTCGCCCTCAAGCCCGATGGCCCAAGTTCTCTCCCAGGATCCACATGATAGAAGGAGAGAACCGACTCCTAAACATTATCCTCTGACCCCGAGTCAAGCCGCTCTCCACGCGTGCGCACACGGGCGTGGCTGCACCCCCAACACACAAGTAAATGTGAGTTTTTTAAGTTTCAGATAAACTAGGACACTAAAGATGTACCATATGTGATGATTTTAAAAGTACTGCAACTCATTTAATGGAGTTTTGGGGTCTTTTGTTATGTTTTAACGTTTCCTTCATGGTGCAGGGTAAAAACAGATTCCTCGGTCCACTTTTCAAGGCGTGATCTAACAGCTGTCCAATGAGAAGGTCACATTCCCTTAGCATACCAGGTCCCTTTTCAGTGTGTGACAAAAGAACTGTGAGTCCAACAGCAAACAAGAGCCCTGTGTGAGCTCCTCAGTGGCCAGCACTCAGACTGCAGGGCCCCACAATGGCCAGCATTCACAGCCGCTGCTCATGCTAACGCCCCGGCACTCGCATCCACGGCAATGCTTGCAGGTCCAAAGACAGAAGGACGGGTTGGGTCCATTTCTCTCCAGAATCAGGACATTTGTAGAGTTCTGGCTAGCTGAGAAATTGGTAGGAGTTTTTGTAGTAACCACAGATTCCAGTACTGTGTTTAAAGTTCTTTTTAAATTTTTAGTTTTAGTTTTATGTGTTGCCTGCAAGCTTGTGTCTATACTACATGTATGCCTGCTACCTGGAGAGAGCAGAAGAGGGCATTGGCTCCCATGGAGCTGTAGCTACAGAGGGTTGTGAGCTGCCATGTGAGTGCTGGGAATTGAATTCAGTGCATGGAGAGCAGCCAGTGCTCCTAACTGCTGAGTCATCTCCCCAGTCCTGTTAAATGCATGTGTGGAGTGGTACATAGTTTTAGCTCCTCAAGGAGTACTATGCATACATGCACAAGATGCATTAGTTCTGAGGGTGTTAGAGCCACTGCATGCACACAGCCCAGCTCACTCCTGTTTCTGTGTTGCCAGTGTCCTTCCTGCCCCAAATCCCCAGCAGTCACTGCTTTCTATTGCTCATAAGCAGGCAGAGCACGGTATGTAGCATTCCATGCTCTGCCGGCCACCTTCTCTTCTAGAATGCTGTTAGGTCTTTGTATTGCTTTTTGCCCCTGTGGCATTTCAGAATGTGTGCCTCCATTCAGTACTGATGTACATCTGAGCTATTCCCAGGCTTCCTGGCTATTCCTAAGTTTCTGTAAGTATCTACATGTATGGACATAGGCCTACCCCCTCCCCGCCCCCCCAAGCTGCCTAGGAGTGGTGTCCCTGGGCTGGAAAGAGGGTATGTGCTTAATTGTGTAAGAATCTGTATAGGTGATTCCTTAATTGCACAAAAGCCCATAAGGCTATGAGTGGTTTCCAGTGCACTCCGCACTCTCCCCAGCATACGTGAGAGATCCTGCTCTGTGTCTTTGTTCCATGTGCACTGACTTAAAGGAAATAGCCACTCTAAAATAGTTGTAGACTACTGCCTCAGCAGAGTTTTGATTTGCATTTCCCTCAAGGTTAAATAATGGTGTACTTGTCTTCATATATTCTGTGATTCTTTAACATCTAAATGTGAGGTCATAGAGTCTTCGTGGAAGCAGAAGCCTTGTGGCCAGTTTTTGTCTTTATGGTTTTACCCACATAAGTTGCTTTTACAGTCACATAAGGAGATTGTGTTATATGAGGTGATTTCTCTGTTGTGCTCATGTGGGGACATGACTTAGGAAACTTTCTCAGTCAGGACCCTTGTCACAGAGTCACAGGTAGCTGTCAGAATGGTCTTGGGATCCTGTACAAGGCTACACAGTAGCTTTGTCAGTCCGTAAGGGAACATGTCCAGGAAGTGGTCATATGCTGGTTCCGCTGTGTAGCACACCTGTTGGTGGACTCACAGCTATGAGTCTCCCAGAACTGATTGATCCCAAGAGCTACATAGATGTGAAAGCCTTCATGCTGTCTTAGTTGTCTTGGTTGTCTGACATCATTATTTTGAAATTGAGTAGATGACTTGGAAATAACCTATTATGTACCCATGAAAATGACATAGTAAAATCTTATACTCTACCAGACGGGAAGTCAAATGTCCTTTTGGATGGAAGTTTAGAGTCCCATGTTGTGGATGTTGTCAGGCTAGAGCTGAGTCCCTGCTCTTCAGTTTGTCTTTCATCAGACAATAGAGTTCATTTGTGTGGGCCTTTAGAAGTGAGAAACACAAGCTCTTCATGGCGTGCTCTCATGGAAGCTAGCTGCCCCCACTTGGACTCCATCCATTTCTGACACTGCCTGTTTGTACCTCTTGCCTATGAATACTGCTAAAGGAGTTTGCCATGCTGGGCTGGGGAGGGGCGAGCCCAAGTTTATCATTGTTCGTCCTCAGATAGGCCTTTAACAATGGCTAAAACCAGGTGGTGGTGCATGCCCTTAGTTCAAGACCAACCTGGTCTACATAGAGAAGTTACATAAGTCTACATAAGTTACAAGATGAAACATTATTTTTTAAAAAAGGAGAGAGGAGGAGGAGGAAGAGGAGGAGAAGGAGGAGGAAGAGGAGGAGGAGGAAGAGGAGGAGGAAGAGGAGGAGGAGGAGGAGGAAGAAAGTGAGAACCATTTGGGGAATGGTTCAGCTCAGTTTTCTGTATAGCAATGCCACTGAGTTACCAGTAGGTGAAAAGGCTGGGCAGAGGTTTGTAGCTTGCATACTAATAGACAGTAGCAACTCTTGTGACACTGCATAAAGGCATGCACTTAGTAGGTGCATACTGATTTCTGTAGTCAGCTTTGATCATTGAACTATGGAAGTTAGCAGGAGAGTACATAGGGACTCTACTGGTTTTGTAACTCTCCTGTAACTCTAAAATTATTTTACAATAAATTTGTTTGCACATGCTATTAGAAATATTTCCTTCCCTCTCATATTAAGAAAGGCTTGCCTACGCAAAACTGGAGAAATTAAGTACATTCTCATGACTAGTCTCAACCCTTAAATTTGAATTTCTCTTTGATATAAATAAGTGTCTACATAGTCATCATAGAGCTTCATTTTTATTTGAAAAGAAAAAGGGGGAAAACCATAGAATTGAGATCAGGATGCAAATACCTGGGATATGTGGCCTTCTGTATTTTTAAATTCTTATTTAACTTAAAAGTTGAGACTCCAACATTGTTTCTTCATGTGTGGGTCCTTTCTGTCCCTCCCTCCCTCCCCTTCTGTGTCATCTGTCTGCCTCAACAGGAATGATAGTCCCACTTCTGTGGCAATGGGAGTACTCACTCAAGCTGAGAATGTTATGGGGACTTAAACTGTCCGCATATGTATTCAAAAAGGTCCAGGCAAGAAAACTAAATACCAAAATCTCGTACAGACAGACAATTAAGCATTATTGGAATGAAACAGTTTTTCTCTTCAGTTTTCGTGTTGCACTGTAACCCCACTGGACGTTGTGCTGTGGCGGTGACTAACCTGGAGAAACAGCACACAGACAATTCTGACTGTCACAATATATGTAGCTTTTGTGCTTTGAGCAAAACAAACCAGGCGTGTTAGCCACGTGACCTTTGGCAGCTTGCTCAGCACCACCCATAGCCTCTGCACCTCACCCAGTGTGGTTTGGACAGGTCTGGAAAATTCATTCCCATCCCACTGGGGATGTGCTAGTTACTTAGTGAGCTGTCCAACAGCCTCGGTGGGAATCGTGTGGCCCATGGCTGGTGCCGTCTTTACTCTCATTCTCCCTCCAGTGTGGTCTGACCTTACTTGAATGTAGCCAATTACTTACTCTTTCTGCAGGTGACCTTCCTTAGCGTCCAGTGAGTCTTTGTTTGTTTTTGTTTTGATTTGTTTTGGTATATTCCATCCTCCTGTCCCTGCACACACGAGCTAAGTTACAACTTTAAATAGTTTTCCAATTTATATATAATACCTTTTATCAGCGTAGTTCCTATTTTTCTTATTAACTCCATGATGTAGAATTTATAAATGGTTCACATCTATTTAGATTTGTCAGTCTCAAAATCATTTTCCCAAGATTTTATATTCAGCTACTCACTTAAAAAACAAACAAACAAAAAAAAACAACTTTGAACAGACTGAGGCAAATTGCAATGAATGTGACATAGTAGGAGTACTTTATTATATATTTATTTATTAGCCAATCAGCAACAGCCTTTTTTGTTTGTTTGGTTTTGTTTTTGAGAAAGGGCCATCTCATTCCAGGCTGCCCTGGAACTCACTATGTAGCCCAGGCTGGCCTCTGAGCCATAGCAATCTTTCCTCTAAATGCTGGGATTGCAGGCCTGAGCCACTTCTCTTGGGTATTTCCGTTTCATTGCATTGTTGACTGTGGTTCCTGTTGTGTTTACTCTGATGCATATGCCGCTCTGTGCTGAATACAGTGCCTATCTGAAGACCTAAATCCCGGTGTCCTATAGGACACACCATATGGTCCCATCCCCACCGATGCTAGGCTTGCTAGTGATCTAAGGTCTAGAGCGTTAGTGTTCTTGTCTAAAGGATGACCTAACACTAACTGTTGCACACTCTTCAAGAGACCGTGGTGAGGGTCCTACTGTGTGAAGTGTGAAGTGGCTACAGGAGGCAGTTGTGCCTGTTGCTGTCAGTTATTATTAGCACTAAATTTACCACTAATATTGGCCTCTGACTTTGTTTTAGTTTCTCTAGGGACTTAAGGACTGTTTTTCCTAAGATTTTTATAGCTATTCACTTTATTACAAAATGATTTCTTTCTATCTTCTTAAGCTAATTCTGCCTAGGTGAAGCAAAAAATTGGGCTTATCCATGGAGATTCTATATTTAAACAGTCTTCAGACATTGGAATGTATTTTGATTTTTTTCCTTCCCTTAGTAAGCAGGTCCTTTTTCTTTGTAGAACACAGCAGACACCTCTGTGAAGCTTCTCCAGCACTCCCTCTCTCTTTCAAAATCCTACCGCCCTCCTCTCTCTCTCACACACACACATTTTATATAATATATAGTAACACACATATAATTTATATAATATATAGTAACACATACACACACACTTTATATAATATATAGTAACACACATATAATTTATATAATATATAGTAACACATACACACACACACACACACACACACACACACACCCCTCATGGATTGTTTGTCCTGGAAGTTTTGTGGTTCCCTTGAGCCTACAACAAACACCTGGAGGACAGTTCTGCACATTTGCTGAGTTTATGAATTACATAGTATCTTTGACTTCTCCTTCTGTGATATCATTCATCCCTTGTTTGTTCTTTACTGTTGCCATAAATCAAGGTCGTGGGCAGCAGCTTAAGTGTTCAGAATAATCTCTTCTTGAGAAAATGTCAGGAGACTAATAATAGAAGATGACCCCTTCTCACTAAGAAAATGTGGTTCATGCCTGCCTTTCTTCTCCAATTAGTATTTTAGTGAGTGATGGTGTCAAAGCTAGCCTGCTGTTAAGGGCTGGAGGTATAGCTCAATGCTAGAACATGTACCTATCGTGAGGAAGGCACACACACACACACACACACACACACACACACGCACACACACACACACACACGGGGAAAGTGTGCACAGGTAGGCATTTAACATGCATGCTCCCTGACTTTTTTTTAATCACATTGTGACTAAACACATAATGGTTGCTACAAAAGATTAACGTTGTCCTTCCCTGTATCCCATTGTATCTCTAATGCTTAGAGAGAAATTGTGAAAATAATGATTTCCACAAAGCTACCCATTTATTTTCAAACATTAAAGCATTTACTAAAATCTATCAAATTCTGTTGCTGTATAGCTCAGGACTTTAGAAATGCAGTTGTAGCAAGGTTTCTTAAAGCCTATTTGTTTTCCTAAGCAGGGTTAAAAATCCTGTTTGATAGGTATACGTTTAGCCCAATAGATTTAGTAACTATACAGAGAATTACTCTTCTTCATAGGGTTGAGAAGAAAGATATCACACAGCAAGTATCTTGTTATTCAGTGTTAAAAACCTGGACTGGTCAAGGTAAACAGGGCTGTGTGTGTTGTCTTGATTTGTTTTTGTGGAATCATCATCAAATCCTTAGTGATCTTGTAACAACCCTTCCAGAGGGAGTTGTCAGCAGGGAAATAAATACTCAGACAGGAGACGGATGCTGAGTCAGTCAGCTGTTTTAATCTTACTTGTATTGTGTTTGGTCAGTTCTCCAGCGCTACACTATGTCTGGGTCATTATACAGTTCTAAACATTAAAAGTAAGATACTCTGCTTGGTAATGGGTGTAGTCGTTCAGGATAAGGCAAAGAAATATGATACTCCTATTAGAAAGGAAGTAGGCCTGACTTTAATTGTGGAGGAAGTTTATGATGTCCACACAGGAGCAGAGCTGAACCATTGAGTGACCAATGGTGTAGAACACAAATTATATAAAATCATTTGTATTGATAATCAGTTACTATTAGCAATGAGCAGATAGACACTGAATGTTCAAAGCAAGCAGTTTTCTTTACATAGTACATGTGGAGTACTCAAAAATAAATCTGATAAAACCAGGGTCAAAGCCTATGAAATGCTAGTGGAGAGTTAAGAGAAATTTATAGGAAGCCCCAGTGAAGGGAGAGATGATTATTTCTGTGGGCTCATGTATTTGAGTACTTTGGTCCCTGTTGGAACTGTTTGGGAAGGATTAGGAGGTGTGGCCTTGCTGGAGGAGGTGTGTCACTGGGATGAGGTTTCAAAGAGGCCATGCCATTCCCTGCTCTCTAGTCTCTGCCTCCTGCTTGTGAGTCAGATGTAAGCTGACATTATTGTCCCAGTGTCATGCCTGCCTGCTGCTGTATTCCCTACCATGAGGATGATGGACTCTTACCCTCTGCAGCTGTGAGCCACAATAAACATTTTCTCATATGAGTTGTTTTGGTCATACTGTCTTCATAGAAATAGAAAGGCAGCTAAAATGATGAAGAGGCCAGAAAAAAAAAAAAAAAGGCAGTGTTGCCAACGTATCCATTCCATCCAAAAACAGTCCATGGATGCATGTAATCTGGATGAACTGTCAGAAGGGTGTGCTGTGGGAATTGGCCATCTGATGTAAAAAGTCATATGGAAATGTGACGAACCTGAAAGAGTAAAAACAAACTTGACAAAGAACTAATCTGGAAAACTGAAACTACTTAATTTCAAGCTATATTAAAACGTGTGATAATCAAGAAAGTATAGAATTGGTATCTATAAATGAGGACCAACTCGAGAGCAGACTTTTGGAGAGAGTTTTCACTGAGGAGAGGGCTATTTTTTCCAAGCATTAGAACCAGTGGGCGTTCTTTCATAAATCAAAATGAAAGAACCCCGGCCCAGGCTTCATAACATAACAGATTACATTAACTCAAAGGTAAAGATGTAAATACTCTTAAAAACTTAAAATTTCAAATATATAGGGGAAAATCTTTGTGCCATTAAAATAAACAAAGTTTTCTTACAAATGACACCAAAAGCAGGATCTATAACCTGGGTGCCGTGGTACAGACCAGAGGTCTTGGTGCTGAGCAGACAGCACCCAGAGGATTACCACAGGTTCAAGACCAGCGTGGTTTATGTGGTGAGTTCTAGGTCAGCTTGAACTAAAGAGTGAGACCCTACCTTAAGCAAAATGGAACAAATCTCCCCCTCTGTAATATGAATATTAATATATTTTAATATTGTGATTATATTAAAATAATTTGGACTTAATGAAAATGTAATGCTTATTCAAAAAACATTGTTCAGAGAATGAAAAGGTGAGTCACAGATATTTACAAATGTACTTGGAATATATTAAGAACTTTGCAATATCTTTAATTTAGATAATAGGCAACCTGATACAAATACACGAGTGTTTGAACATTCACAGATGGGGGATAAGTATGTGAAGACAATATACCGCCATTAAAGCCATGGAGCGGCAACTCGGTTAAGATATGCACTGCCCTTTCAGAGGATGTGGGCTTGGTTCCAGGCACTCACGGGGAGTGGCTCACCGTTCTATAATCTCCAGCCCCAGGCTTCGGAAGTCTTCTGACCTCTGGCACCTATGCCCACGTGCCCATGCCATCCCCTCTTAAAATCTAAAAACAACAAAACAACATAGTGATATAGTACTGTACACTTCCTAGAATGGGAACACTTAATGCTGGCGACCAAGCTTAGGAAGGTTGCGAGTGAGCCAGGGCTGCTGGGAATGTGAAATGTACAGCCATTTTGGAAAACAGCATGGCGGCTTTGTAAGGTTAAACGGACCTACTTCCTTCTTAGTTATCAGTTATTTCCTTATCAGAAAGGAAGGCATTTTCCATGGAAAGGCTTGTTTGTAAATGCTCATGTGGGATTATCGCCAACAGCCCCAAACTAGAAAAAGAAATGATGCACCTATGTCTGGTTCATGCTCACTAACAAGAAGGGAATGACGTCCGGTAGCTGTCGTGATGTGGACGTACCACAGCGTAGTTTTGAGAGGAGCAGATAAAAGAAAATGGGACTACATTCTGATACCCCAGTGTAGGGGAATGTCAGGGCAGGGAGGTGGGAGGGAGGCGGAGGGTGGGTGGGAGCACCCTCATAGCAGCGGGGATGGGGTGGGGTGGGAGGAATGGGATAGCAAGTTTCTGGAGGGGAAACCGGGAAGGGGGATAACATTTAAAATGTAAATAAGAAAATCCGATAAAATAAAATAAAATTCTGGAATATACAAGCCAGTCGCAAGGGGCAGGAATATTAGTTGCTGAGAGGACAGTGACGTGGGTCTCAGGAGAGAAATTCCCAAAGGGATGCAGAACTTTTGGCTCCTAAGTCAGTCTGTGGTCTCCTTGTAGCAGTGAGTCTGTGTGCATGTCTGCCCAAGCTTATCAAATTGTATACTTTAAATACATGAGGTTTAGTGGCGGCTTCCTCAGTGAAGCCAAGGAAAGGAGTATTTTTCAAGGCTGTACCTCAGAAGCCTGGACAGAAGTAATAGACCCAGCATGTAAGGTTGCTGAGAGGCCACAGACTTTAGAAGACAATTAGAGAGTAGACTGAGCATTGTGCGGTATTCCATGGGGTGCGATCAGATGACACCAGGCAGCAAGCTTTCAATGAGCAGCATAAACATGTTTTCAATAATCTGAATTAGTGCGGGGCATGGTAGCACACACCTGTAATCATCACACTTGGAGTCTGAAGTAGGATGATCCTGAGTTTGGAGTAGCCTGGAGATCGTTAGATGCTGTCTCAAAACATGTCCCTCCCCCTTCAATTAAAGTACTGCTCAGGTATCTTTCAAAGGAGGGATGCGGATAAGGACTTCGAAAAGAACTAAGGAGTTGACATACACTGTTCAGGAATAATTATCAATTATTGTATTTATATGCTTAGTGTTATATGGGAAATATGCAAACTATTCCATTGTCATAAGTTTATTATCTTTATTTTACTCTGTGTGTGTGAAATCTTCCTTGAAAATACTTTGAGAACCATCATGTAGCTGCAGCCTGACCTCCTTTGACTAATTTTAGTATGCAGTTAAGTCCTTGGGAAAGTCACTTATGTCACCATTGAAGAATGCTTCCAAAATAGGTTCTCACTTACGTTCCCATCCCAAGCCAAGCCCACAGCAGGCTCTGATAAACTCCAAGATGGATAACTTGTGTTTTCTTTCTCCTTGCACACAGGCGCTCTGGTCGTGGCGGCGGGGCCGTGTGGTGGAGTCTTGGCAGTCAGCTGTCTGTGGGGCTTTTGCAGGTGCGAGGGATCATACTGTGCTGGGGAAGACTGAGGTGGGGGGTGTCAGCATGCTGGCTGTGCGAAACAGCGTTCTTCAGGCATTCCAACTGCTTAGATGAAGACAGCTTCACTGGCAAGTTATGAAACGAGTTGTCTTAGAGGGAAGAAAACCTGCGAAAGAGGTGTCTGCTTGAATGACACCCAATTTGTCCTTGACAAATTTCCCTTTTTCTTTTTATCTTTATTAAAGCTTCACTCGGGCCCTCAGATTACCTTAAGGATAATTTATAAAGCCCTCTGTGGAAGGGGGGTGAGCTGCACAGCTGTCTGCTGGGGGCCGTGTTGCGGGTGATCCGAGATTCACGGCCATGTGACATGTTTGACAGTGCGGGAGATTAATTACTGTCAGGAGAGCAGGGGCTACTCCACAGCTTCCTGCGGGCTCAACTGCATGGGGCAGGAAATGCAGCCGTGCGAACATCTGGGCATTCGGAGACATTAAAGCAAGAGCAGAATTCAGTGTGCAGTGTCATGGGTCCATCATTAAGTCCCAAGAACACAGGTGCTTTAAAGGATGGTGTAAGTGCTGAGTTCAGAACCCTAAGAGAAAGGTCTGTTTTGTCGGTACAGATACAGGAAGCTGTAGTTGCAGTAAAGCAAAGTAGAAGTTGGCCAGAGAACTGAAAGTGTTTAGAATGTAATCCTGGTGGACGGATGGGCAGGTAGGTTGGAAGATCAGCAGCTTTAGGGGAAAATGACTCTTTTCCAAATTCTTTATCAGTTGTTAGATTTTATTTATTTACATGTAGTGATTTGGACAATAGAAATCATATATTTTATAGTCTCCTTTGTTAGTAATTTAAATCTATTTAAGTTGTGGAAGTAATCACAGAAACTAAGAACTTTTCCTGGAGGCAGGATATCAGTGTGTGCAGATGGGGAGGGTAATAGCTTCCACTCCCAGATCATCTGTGACTGGCTTAAAGGAAGAGGTGGTCTCAATTCATTTTCCAGAGCTTAGGATTCTTTGCTACCTAGCCCTTTAGAGAAGTTTACTTTCCTGACTGTCTTCTTGAATTGGGCAAGGGACCAGATGGTGGGGCGGTGTTGGGTGCAGAACACCAAGTAAATGTTAGAGGAATTTAGTTGCCCTGGACAAGAAAAGTCACTTCTTGGAGTTGAATAATTTCAAAACAGTGGCTCTCAACCTGCCTAATGCTGGGACTCTTTATTACAGTTCCTCATGCTGTGGTGACCCCCCCCCCAAGCATAAAACTATGTTTGTTGCTACTCTATAACTGTAATTTTTCTACTGTTATGAGTATAATGTAGATATCTGTGGTTTTCCAATGGTCTTAGGTGACCCCTGTGAAGGGTCATTTGACCCCTAAGCTGAAAACCACTGCTCTAAAGCATATCCATCTTCAAGTAAGGAATAAGCAATGTATCTGATATGGCCCCCGGATTTACATGCAAATACATCGATACTATGTGTTTGGGAATGGCTTTCAGTACAGTCCTCTCTGCTGAGGACTGCTCCACATGGCACATTTGTCACACTAGCCCTGTGGTAGGGACCTGCCCTCAGGGCCTTTCAGGAATGTGGTGTTCCACTAAGGCTGCTGTGAGGCTGGGGCCAGGAGACAGTGCCTGGGACCTAGGCTGGGCTTTCTGTCTGACAAGTGACTGACCCCAGTTCCTAGAGAAGATGTTGGGCACCAGTTCTCTGACCCATAACATAGCAGTAATCACTCCTCCCTTGAGGGACCCAGTGATGTGTGTGTTGGCCCTTGGTGATCTGTAAAATGAACAGCTGTGAGGAGTCATCACTCCTCCAGCAAGAGAAAGCAACACCACTAAAGTGGGAAGCGGTTCTCTCCTCTCTTGGATGGCACTGGAAGATGTCACCGTCTGAAGTCACTGCACAGTGTAGTTTTTCTCATCTGAACCTGTAAATCCTCTCTCCAGCCATCTCATTGTTTCCAGATGAGATTCTGCCAAATAAAGGAATTTAAGACCTACGTGGGAAAAACACACTGTTAACAGATCTTCCTCCATTAGTAAAAAGAAATATATTTTTGCTTACATTATTATTTGGGGGCAGGCATTTGGTATAAATGTTAGTCTAGAGAAACAAGATGAGTATTTTGGAAGCATTGCTGCAGGATAAACGTAATTTGAAAACAGTCCAAATTGAGTAAACTGGAGTTCTGCAAGAGCGGATCACAGCCCTGTCTTGCATGCCAGGGAGATGAAGAATGGCCTCCTACCCAGTCCTGTCCAGACTTCACACACTGCCGTATGGTTGCCCTGCTCCTCACGATCAGACTTGCCCACAGTCAGATCAGATTCTTCTTTGTGCTTTTCCAATTTTACGCTGGTGCGGTCATTGCCAAGGACTGCTTTGTGCCGTCCTCGGCACACTCCTGTGCTCTGACTCGTTTCCTAAACTCCTGGGCACAGATACCCACAATGGCTCTTGAGATTGGAGGTGCCAATGGCTGTCATGCTTAGACATCCCCTGGCTTTTGGTCAGGGTTAAAGGAAAGGCCTTGCCAGCTTCTCAGTCCAGGCCCTGACTCTTACAAACATAGTGATGGTGAGTATTGATACGTTTGCAACCCTTTTGGTATTCAGGTATCTTCTGATCAGTTTCTTTTTTTTTTTTTTTTTTTTCTTTTTTTTTTTTTTTCGGAGCTGGGGACCGAACCCAGGGCCTTGCGGTTGCTAGGCAAGTGCTCTACCACTGAGCTAAATCCCCAACCCCCTTCTGATCAGTTTCTTATGGTAGACACTTCCTCACGTTCTCTTAGAGAAGGTCTGAGGGAGAAGCGGCTCTCTCATCCTGGCACTGTGGCACAGAATGCAGGATTCCGTGTGTGACAAAGGTGAGAGTCTGGCACAGGCCGGAGCACACAGCTACACTGTGGAGCAGTGCTTACAGACTGAGTGCAGGGGAAGGAGGAGGTCTTCCTCATACATGCATCAGCTAGGAGGATCCAGGAGCAGAGAGTAGCTGGCTGCCAGGGGTGGGCTTGGGGCCTCCTCCCCACTGCCCTCCTCTTCATTCCTGGCTTCTGCTCTGAGGTGAGAGCCCCAGGCTGTCAGAAAGAAAGGGGTTCTTTTGCTGGTCCGAAGGCATTTGTTCCCCAAGGCAGCAAGTAGTTTTCCTGTGAAAATCAGATCTGTGAATATGTCCCGGAAAGGTGTGTAGCTTAATACTCTGTAGAACAGCCTGGGATTGGTTCCGCGAGCACAGGCTGCACTTGCTGTGCAGGCTGTTTCCTGTCTGGAGTGCCGTGCTCCCTGTGTATCCTGTAAGTGGAATATACAGAGTACAGGGTTTCACTTAAACGGTAAAGGTACAAAGCTGTGCGCCGTGTGAGTTAAAGTAGCCCAGCGTGTGGGGGCCCTCACATTGATTCATTAACGCCTTGCATAAAATACAGATCCCAGCACGGTAGTAAAATCGGGGCCTATCAAAGCGTGGATGTTTTGAGTCCTGTCTCTTCCACACTACTTCATGGAGCACACATGTCTGGAGAATATGCAGGTGTCCACAGGAAAGGATGGGTAACCTCTGCCGGCGGCCAGAGCAAGTTCAACCTGAGCTAACCAAATTGATTAAATGCTATCTGTCAGCTTTATGAATTGATTTAGGGCAGCTTGAGAATATTTTTACATAAGGGAATAAAGTCTAATACTCAGAATTATTTTAATGTGCTGCTGTGTCAGAGTCCTGGGGTGTCACAAGGTCATTTTCGAGGGTAGGGTAGATGCAGCCTCATTCCCAGCTCCACATAGCTGCTGTGTGGCCGGAGGGGTGCTGTGATGGTGCTAGCATCTCTGATGAGCCTGGCAAGTAAGCAAGGGCGGCCCTCCTGTCAGCCTTCCCCTGTGTTTTACAGGCTCACCTTACGTCTGGTTTGTAAGAAACATAGACTTGTCTGGGGCACTCACTAAGCATGTTGAGTGCCAGCTCTGTACACTGGATTAGAGACAGGGAAGAGAAGTCACCCATTCTCTCTACCATGTCTTAGCCTGCTTCTCGTTGCTGTGATAAACCCCAAAAATCAATGTGGGAAGAAAGGGTTTACTTCAGCTCGTGGCTTTTCCTGACATCAGGATAGGAACTCGGTGCAGGGGCGGAAGCAGAGGCGACACTCTATAGGTTTGCTCAGCCTGATCGTTCATACAGCCGAGGACCACGTGTGGAGGGGTGGCACTCCCCACAGTAAGCTGGGCCCTCACACGTGAATCAGACTTGCTTACGGGCCAATGGAGGCAACCCCTCCAGATGAGTCCAGCTTGTATCAAGTTAGCAAAGAGCTACTGAGCGTAGTGCTCGCCTGGACAGCAAGTCTTACCTAATAGACTACTGCGGTTACTCCTTGTCTAGATAAGCAGGGACTCTTTAATAATGATGTCCGCCCCATGGTTGCCTGCACTGTACAGATGAGCATCTGAGGCGTCAGGGGCCAGGGCCAAAGGTGTTGGAGCTGGCCAGACTTAAGAGCGGACCTCAGCTCTGCACCGAGCAGAGCCTTTTCGAATGTTTTAAGATCTATCTGTTTAGTGTATGGTGGGTGGGATGAAGGCAGTGCGTGCCACGGAAGCATGGGGAATCAGGACATTTGAGGGTCAGCCCCCTTCTTCCTTCATGTGCCTTCAGGGGTCACACTTGGCACATCAGGCTCATGGCAAATGCCCTTAACTTGCAAGCCATCTGGTTGGCCCCCAAACTCAGTTTAAGAGGACAAAAAGAGGTTCTAGACAAAGGAGCCACTGACAGGCCTAAGGTGTGTGGCAATTGTGGGTAACTGAGAATAGAATATAAACAAGGAGTAGGTGTGCCTTCCCACAACTGTCAGAACAGATGTCACCGCAGCCAAGGTCACTGTAACGACTTCGCTTCAGCCCCATATTTAGAAAGATATTTGTCAGAGGTCAAATACCCCTTTGCTTGTACACCACAGCAGGGGGCGCCTGGAGCTATTTCTGGAGCCTTCTGTGCAAACCCCATCCCCCCCAAACAGCTGTTCACCCCCAGCTCCCAGGAGCTGAGCCTCCTGAAAGCCCTTCAGAGTTTTATTTCTGCAGCCCTCTGGCCTTTCAGGGTTTCAGATGCATTGTTGTACCAAGTGAATAGAATACTGACATCAAGCCTGGTGTGGTGGTGTCAGGGTCCTTTAATCCCAGGACAGGGAGTGAAAGCTACTTCTGTGTGTTTGAGATCAGCCTGATCTCAGGCCAGCTCCAAGTACATCGTCTTAAGACCTTGTCGTAAGCAAACAAAACTATTTAAGACCATAAACTGTGGTTTGCAGTAGCGACAGGAGTTTTGGTTTCTGTGCCCACAGATAAGAGCACTGTTAAAACCTATAGACAGTTTGACAGCACAGAAACTAGAAGAGGGAAACACAGAGTATGGCATGCCAAGGCAAGAGGGTTCTGAGGTGACGCAGAGAGGGCAGAACTATAGGCCTTTCCTGCGCTGTTCTCCAGAGCCTGGGAAGTAAAGAAAGCACTGTCTTTTATCACCAAGAGTCTGGCTGTTCATACCGAGGTCCCCCATGGCACACAGGAGCCTGCCCATCTGCTCATCAGAACAGACGGAACCAAAGCTTTCTGGAGACTGTAAAGCAGGTACCCCGCAGAAAGGTGTGATTCCCCCAACCCTGGGAGCCATGTGCTCCTCACTGAAGACCCACACCTGGCCGTTCCATGTGTCACATTTGGGTTAGTGTGCCAGACGGTGCGAGAGCAAGGTGAGTTGTAGGGCCTCACTCCTTAGCCCAGCTGAGCGTCCTTCCCCTTCCGCTCCAGTACTGCACGGGCTGTGAAGGAGGAGATGAACTCGTTCATGTGTGTCGGGTTCTCAACAGTCAGTGGACACGATGGCGATCTTTTTGACAGTTCTGGGTACTCAGCTGCAGAGGTGTTGGTTACTGTCTGGACACCTCTGACAGCCGGATCTTCCACACAGGTGGCTTTGCAGCTGCAGTCACTACACCTCTGGATGTGGCTAAGACAAGGATCATGCTGGCAAAGGTGAGTATCAGATCATGCAGATTCCGTGCCGTGTCTGTGAGCAGGAGGCGCTGTAAGAACCCGAGAACCTGCCGAATGAGCCATTAATAACCCTGACTTTGGAAGAGCGGCACTGTCATCACCGCCGCACGTAGGCAGCTGTCACTGTGATGGATCTGTGTGTAGCACGCTTCC
Organism: Rattus norvegicus; assembly: GCF_021556685.1. Classification (NCBI taxonomy): domain Eukaryota; kingdom Metazoa; phylum Chordata; class Mammalia; order Rodentia; family Muridae; genus Rattus; species Rattus norvegicus. The sequence continues at coordinate 128,377,823 of NC_141537.1, forward strand.
ATTTCTCAAGCATTCTCACAGCTGTGGTGTGGGAGCGGCACATCTGAGGGCCTCTGCTTGGTATTGCTGTTTTCAGATCTAAGACTTGACAGTTGTCCAAATTGTTAAAAAGAAAACCAAACAACAAAACAAACTCTGGGCTGAGCTTTAAGGAATTCCAGTAACATCCCTGGACCAAGCTCTCCAAGTGCAGGGCTGTAGAAGGCAGAGGACCAACCCTGAGGATAGGGTCATTCAAAACTGCAAGTGGCACTCTCCATCCACTGTCATGCCTTAGAGATGGACCCATGCATACGTAGAAGCCCCCACCTCCATCAGGCTTCCTGTTGAATGGTTGCCATTAGTATCTAAGTGAGCTGTGAGAAGCAACTCCCCCATCCCCTAAGTATTTGTCTGCAGGTCTGCATGTAGGCGAGATGTCCAAGCCAACCCCGGGTCAAGCCTTGCATGAGGGTGAGGGGGTCTGCTCGGAGGTAACAGCCCTCTCCCTTCCTTGTCTTCCTTAGGCCGGGTCCAGCACTGCTGTTGGGAATGTGCTGTCTGCCATGCATGGGGTGTGGCGCTCACAGGGACTAGCAGGGTAAGGACAAAGCAAGCCCTCTGCTGCCTGGCCTCTTCTCCACTGGCTCTTCCTCAAGTCTTTGCCTGCCGCGGACGAACACCTCACCCTTTCTTTTCTTATACTGCATATGTAAGATTGCACAGTCAGAGACAGAGCACTCTAGCCACACGGTTCTTGGTCTTGTCCTTCTTGACACTGGATGACATGCAAATGTATTTTGGCTGCAACATGGATACAGATAAGCTCCCACTTACACACCGTAGAACGCAAGTGCGGTAGGCTTAGGTAGGCACTCAGAACCGTTGGCAGCCATGCCTTACGGTGGGCACGTGCCCTGCATCATCGGTGTTGCTTTATTGGTGGGTAATTTTGTCAGTGAACAGTATGTGCTCACACGAGTGTAGATGGTGCCACCTACAGCCCTGGTGAATATGGCTCCTAGCTGCACGTGCAGCCTGTCACTTCCCAGATGACTATGGGCAGCTGTAAGAGCAGTAAGTGTTTGTGTATCTGGAGACACATAAATGGGGAGAGCCCGAGGACCGGGTTTTCGGATGAACATCATTGTACGGGCCAGCATGGTATATGCAGTCTGTTTTTCTCTAAAGCGTTACTCAGCTCATCAGGCGGCGCTGTCTGCTCCACAGTGCTTGGCCTCAGGTGGCCATTGTTGTCCCTTGCTGGCTAAGCGCCTCACCTTTTTTGCATGTGGTATGCAGATGGGTGTGTTAGCCCGCGAGTGTACCTGTAGAGCACAGAGGTTGAGATTGGCTGTTTTCCTCAGTCACACTTGCAACAGTCTCCTACTGACCCTCCAGCCCACCATTTTGGCTACAGTGAGTCCCGAGGACCTATCCGTCCCCTTCCCTGTGTGCTGGTCACAAGTGAGGACCACTGCACCTGGCTTTCATGTGATGCTGAGGATCTGAGCTTGGGTCACTGAACCATCTCTTAGCCCCATGTCCTCCAAATGCTTTGCTTTATGTCCCATACAGCTGTCCCTGCGCACTGATTTGTCATACAGGAACTGTGTCTATGTTGAGTTGTTAAAAGCAGGAAGACTCTGTCTATGGAGCTCTCTTGACATGTTGTGTGGAGCACACAAGGAGCCTCTCTGGAAGGCAGGAGGGCGAGCCCGGCATTGGGAGCAGCAGCCCCGTGTGCAGCCCTGAGCCCTCCTGCTCTTAGCCTCTTTGCCTGGCACTGCCATCATCTTATTCCCATGCCAGGGACACCACTGACTGCTGCTTTTGTGTAACGTTGGCATTTTAAATTTCAGCTGATGGACCGGGAATATGGTAAGGCTTTTGCCAGAGAGCAAACTCCATGTCTGTTAGAGTTTTCCAGCTATAAGTTTGAAAGTGGTGGCTGGGTGGCTTCATTGAACATCAGCTCTGATGGTCTGAGGTACAGATTGGATCTAACAGACAGGACTTAGACTCTTGATGTGTCGGACATAGGAACAAGGTGGTAGCATCCGCAGTGAGTCATAGCATCCTTATGCATGATTTGGGAAGCCTCTTAGGTAAGCAGTGACTGGGCCCACAGAGGCAGCAGCTGGTGACTGGCTTTTGACATCATAAAGACCCGCTGCTAGATTCTGTGGCGATTTAGCTGGGCTTCCAACTGTGGTGTTGTGGGGGCTGCAGCCCATCTACCAGTGGAGACAAGACGGGCATGCTGGATGGCACAGTACCTGCCATGGCCACTGCATGCTGCTGTGCAGATGATGCGAGAGCAGCCTTCCCTGCCTAGGTCATGGCACACACTTGACTAAAACTAAGCAGTGCCAGAGGAGCGAAAGCAAAACAGGCCAAGGGTGTATGCTTGTTCTGACCCTGCCTTAGTGCTGAAAGATAATTGGGTTTTTGGCTCATCTTCTGAGTCCCCAGGCTTGCACTCTGTCACCTTGTACAGGGCAGCACTAAACAGCATGTTCTGGGCAGCAGTGGCTGCGACTGAACATACCACAGCTCCAGCATCTCTCGAGCAAATGACTGGACCAAGGAACATGGAAACTCCTGAGCCCTTTCTGGGCAGGTGGCTCAGCCACTCCTCTGTGGCAGTGCCAGATAGAGCCGTCACAGTCTGTGGTCCCTGCTCTGCACACACACTAAGCCGACCAAGTAGCCCCTCAACCGAGGAACCTGATGTTCTCTCAGAGGATGGGGGATCCACACTGGAGGGCAGACTGGTTACCCATGCTCCTTTAGCCCAGAAGCTGCAGAGCAGGGGCGAGGTCCACTTGTCTTGGATTGCTCCTTGCTGATCCTCTGAGGCTTTTTGAAATGTGCCCTTTGTGTACTCACTGCTGCTGGGAGCTCCTCCCTACCCTGTTGCCCTTGGAACACAGCCTGCCCTACTCACAAGTCTGCCTGCAAGCATAGGTGGAACCCCTCCCCCTACAAAAACTCCACTTTAAGGAGGCTGTGGTCCATTGATCTGGTGACACTAACTGCTCCCATCTGTCTCTGGCGTCTGCTGAGCTTGTTAGTGGCAAAAGCGAGTGAGATTGACTTAGAAGCCAGTGGATGCTCATGGCCAGTGGTCTGCAGCAGCTCCGAGTCTCCAGGCCTCCCTTCTAGCACCTTTTGTACAGTAGGTGTCTTATTTGCCACTTCCTGTGTCAGACTAGCTGACCTGAGAGCCTCTGGGACGCCTGTCACTGTAGGAGCACAGGGTGGGGGTGGGGGTCTTACCACAGACTCTGCTATGTGCAGTGTCACAGTTTCTAGACGTTTGAACCCAGCTCCTCTTGCTTGCACTTCACCCGCTAAGCCATGCTCTCCAGCTCCATAGAGAGCTGTCCCAGTGTGTAAAGTCCTTGATCACTCTTCTCTGCACTGCCAGCTAGAAGTAGGAGGGCAGCTGATCACCTCCACTGGTTATGTAGGCGTGGGGGCTGTGTATCTCGCAGGGTCCTCCTGTCAGCTATCTTAATTAGCCTCCACTTAGCACAAAGACTTCCCCACATATTTAAAAGGCATGAGTGTTGTCGTAATAAAACATTTGCCCTACACCCAAAGTCTCTCTGACAGTGCGCACACAGGGACATCAAACTACCTGTGATAACTGGTTCTTTCTTCTCCAGGGTTTGAACTTGTGTCATCAGTCTTGGCAGCAAGTGCCTTTTCCCTCAGAGGCAGCCCAAGTTGTGGTTTTTCTAAGTTTGTCTTTCTGCTTACAGAAGCACTTTTCTGAGCAACAGAGTTTCGGTAGAAAGAAGATCAGGCTTTCTGTCTGTCACTCTCCCACCCCCCCACCGCCTCTGTAAAAGGCAGTAATTTACAGTCTAGGACTTGCCCTGTGCGAGCTTGTGGACTTATAACCTTTTATGGCTGGGGTTGCTTCTGTCCTGTTCTCTCCAGCTGTGTGCTACTCTGTTTTCACGGTGCTCGCTTGTCCAGCCAGGTGAGGGTCATTAGTGGATTACTTTTCTTCAGTAACATCATAATGCATATTTGTAAAATTCCTGGGCATCTGGAGGACTCCCTGCCACCACAGTGGTTCTGACTGGATTAGGGATAGACACCTGAGAGTCTAGAACTGACACTGTGAGGTAGTTCACCTTCACCACAATCTGTGACTCCAGTGTTCCCATTTAGATTGAACAAGAAAAAGGAACCATGTCATTTCCTTCTTGTAGAATCACATTTGTGGAACTCCAACAACAAAATACCACCGAGTCACAGGACAAGCAAGCAGAACTGTTTAAGAATTTGCTTTGTCTCCCTGAACTGAGACCTAGAAGCCCCTCAGGTGTCCCACTGCCATACACCCTTCCAGCCTCTGTCAGACCATGCCTGACTCCTTCATTGGAGCGCACTGTGGGAGGGTGGTTGCTGGGTTAGCCTGAGCGCTCCCAGATGGTGCAGTCATGCGAGGCTGAGCCCCAGTTTCTCCTGTGTCCTTGGGAATGTTACTCAGTGGCCTTCTATAAGGAAGGGGGGATGTTTCTGTGGGGTATTGCGAGTGGGTGCACTGAAATGAGCAAACCCTGGGCATCCTGTCATGGCCATTTCCTGTCCCTAGGCTATTTGCAGGTGTCTTCCCGAGAATGGCAGCAATCAGCATGGGAGGCTTTATCTTTCTGGGTGCCTATGACCAGACCCGAAGCTTGCTGCTAGAGGTGGGCAGGAAGAGCCCATGAAGAAGACACTTCATGTCCTTGGGCTGCTGTGCAGTCCCCTCTCCTCGTCCTGGAGCTACAGTGCAGCTACGAAGATGGCTCAGAGAACAGCTTAATGAAGGTGGCACAGACTGCCCCAGGAAACTGTCCTTGGTGAAACTCTGACCCAGCACCTCAGTCCTCTCAATAAATACTCTTGGTAAGGCAAGGCCTTTGATCTGCATCCTGCACTTCCTGCTATCTGTTGGAGTCACCAGAAAAGCAAGCTGGCTACAATTGGAAGTGAATGACCAGACTGGGAAAAGGAAGGAGGCTTGGGGCAGGAACTCTGCGTGTGGGTGTTTCTCCCCGGGGCTAATGCCTATTGTGTAAGATTATAGCTTTGTTTAAAAAGCACGAACTGCAGGTGCATAGCACGCATTCTTTCTGGTAAGGAGGCTGCTGTTTTTAATTACCCTTGTATTTCTCCTATAAAAACACATGATTATATTATATTACTTTACAGCAAAGTGCCCCAAAGTCCCTGGGGTGTATGACAGACAGCAGGCAGCTGCAGTGCTTATGAGTGGGTGGGCCCAAGTGACTTTAGTTAGGAGCATGGCTGAGGGAAGCAGTGTGTCCGTGACCACTGTGTCCTCCCTGGAGACCAGCCAGAGCTGCTCCTTTGTCCTCGAGGTATATGCCAGCAGGACGTGGGAGGGTCAGCATATTTGGGGAGCATAAGGCTTGACTAACCAGCTCCATGTGGCAAAAAAAAGTGAGCTATCTGAGGAATGTAGTGCCACTGTCTTCCTGGGGCAGCAGTGTGTAGTCTGTGCTTTGTCTAAGTATTCTCCGCTTGGGGAAACATTATTAATAGCAGAACTGCACTTACAAGAACAATGACCGCAGCACACACTTAGTATTTATAAATGAACCTTTATTAAAGACACTGTAATGCCATTTGTTAGACACTTCAATATTTTACATGTTTTCAATGTACACTGTACCAAAATTTCTATAAATAAATAACTCTGTACATAAAAAGTAATACTTCCTCTTTCACATTGCCTCTCAGAAGCAGCAAATTCACATATTTTGTGGAAGTAACATTAATCACCCAACTGTGGAGAACAGCCTTCTTGTGTGCTTGCCCTGGCACAGTGATGGCCTATGACGACACTATACCGTGACCCAGGCCATCACTGTGCCAACACTTCCCCACAGCTTTCTGGGGTTTTAAGGACCGAGTTTGTTTGTTTCCATGTAGTCTTTACTGAATTACACATTGGCACTCACAAGATGGTTAGCAACAGGGCCCCAAAGTGCAAATACACCCAGGCCTAGGACTCAAGTCTTGTACAGTCCAAGCCCAGTCTCACTGTGCAAGGAACAGCGTGGACAGGCCTGCTCAGCAGAACTTAGCTGGCCCTGGACACAGACATCTTCCTTTTCTCCCCCACTGTGATCCTGTGTTGACGGAACTAAACCTCACTGCTGGGAATTCCACAGGCACCGACACTGGCAGCCTCCGCCTTAGTAAGATTCAAAGAACCACTGAGGAGACGACATTTGCTTGTACCGAGTGAGTTACAAAGAAAGACGAAAGGCAGCGCTTGCTTGTTCTGAGCCCTTGCGTTCGGTGGATTAACAGCCCTCAGTCTCGTCCTCAAATACAGACCAGTGCACCCTGCCAACACCAGCCTGCATAGGTCTGGCCAATGCACTCCAATCTGACCACTAAGTGCCACGTAGCCAAGATGCCCTCCTTTCCAACCACCAACAACAGCTGATGTGTTTTATCTGAATTCCAGCTGTGCATTAAGGCACCAGAACGATTCCTGACCCTCTCCAAAATCAGACAGCAACCTAATGTGAAAATATCACCAAAAGCGGGACCCATGCGCTAAGGATTAAAATAGTCTCTGTAAAAGATATATAATATAATATGAAATCTCTGAAAACTCTTATGTACAATGGTATCAAATACTTTTTCTGCCTTTTGTACACAAATAGTCTCTTGCATTTCTGTGCTCCAGGTTCTTTAGCCGACTGACATTCCACATGCAAGTCCAACTGTCCGAGGGATGTCTGGACACAAACTTCCCACTGTGTCTCCTACCTCTTTCCTGTAGCAACCGCTTTAAAAGAGCTGAGGTAGATGAAGCCTAGCTTTTCGGGGCCAACAGCAATGGTCCTCTCCGTCTCCCCGTGACCTGTCCTTTCAGTGGTACAGAGTCAGGGTTGGAGTCACAGGCCTTGGGGAGCTGGCCATTGGAAACAAGCAAGTGCTGGGCCTCAGTAGATATGGCGTCTTCCATGAGCTCTGGGCTGCCTGAAGGCTTTAGGTCTATGCAGTCTGCTTCCTGTAACTTTGCTAAAGTCCAAGAGGAATCTCCTGTTTAAAAAAAAAACAAGGTATATCAGACCGTGCCCTGACCTCATAAGGGCTCCCAGCCAACCACAGATGCCCCTCTGACACAATACATACCTTTCCCGTCCGCACATGCCGCCTTGTTCCTCAGGGATGGCAGTATTCTGTCATGGTTGCTTGGATAGAGGGACCCCCCAGAGAGGGCATGAGACCCATCCACAGTCCCACTGTAAGGATGGTGTGGAGAACATTCTCGGTCGTGCTGCCTCAGCTCTTGGCTGCTTGATGTGCCTGGCTGCCCACTGTCTCTGGGCACAGTCTGGGGGTGAAAGGCCTGTTCCTGGGGCTGGCTGGCTGTGTCGGACCTACAGTCACTGCACACTGCAGAGCCACTGTGTGCTGAGTGAAGAAGAGAAGCAGAGGTCAACTAAGTTTCCACTCCTTTCCAACCGGAAGACGAGTCCTGTTTGCCACTGCCTTTGTAACCACCCTGCCCCTCCCTGGAAGGTATGTATACATGGAGAGGAGCTCGACCAACCACGTCTTAGTCTTGTGTGCTTAAGTGTTCATGTGAAACTAATTTAGAAAGCACCCTCTGGTCACAGGAAAAATGAGGGAGGAGAGGTTAAGAGGAACAACTTGCATTAGGCCTCACATAAGGAATCCTCTCAACAATTAGACAGTAAGCCTTAGAGAGTCCTGGGGAGGCGGCTCGGTGGGTACAGTGCTCAGGTCCCCAGTCCTCTTGGAAATGCCAGGCAGGTGTGGTGGCCCAACTAGTTCAACGGCATGGGGAGCAGAGGCAGGGGACCCTGGGACAGGCTAGCTGGCTAGATAACTGGAGCAGTAAGCTCCGGGTTTAAGTGAGAACCCTGTTCAATACATAAGGGATCAGTTTCTGCCCCCCTAATGGAAGGGCATGGGAGCCCAGCCACAGCATCTCAGAAGGCTGAGGACAGCCTGATCTACAAAGTGAAACGTTGTCTGCACAAAACCGTCCCGGCCCAAGGGTAGGCCTTATCTTGTAAGTTCCTTATGTTAAGAAAACTCAGCCTTCAGCTCGCCACATCATAGACTTGAGTTATCTAAGAGACACAGGACTCTGCATACAAGCAGAGACAGCATGCGGCCAGTGATAGTTGCTGCTATACTGTTCTAAGTCAACCCAATTTCAGGGTTAAAGGCAGTTGCCTCCCCTGACTTAAGTGTTTCCTACCTGTTGGATGTGGCGCAGTTGTCCTGTCGGCTTTCTCTGTCACCTTCCAGGGCTCTCTGGTATACCCAACACACAGCTTGGGCTGCCTGCATGCAAAGCTGTGAACGTCGACCTCTGGGAAGAGGCTTGGGTCTCTCAGACACACACCTGAAACAGAGCCCTTACAACTCAGAAGGTGCTGAGATCTCTCAGCCTAATGGCCAACAGAGCACAGCTTTTCCCAGTACCTTGGCATCCAGCAGGGACTGGTTCCTGTGCTCCTCTGAGATGCCCAAATCCAAGGATATTCAAGTCCTTTCTGTGAAATGCTGTGTTTGCACACCTTCTCTGATAGACCGCAAGTCATACACACTCATCGTACCCAGTTGCAGTGTAAACTGTCCATATATACTCAGTGTATCTGTGACTGACTGACTTACCCTCACATGTAACGTGCCACAGCACTGTAAAAGCTGTGGGCTGGTTTTAGGACCTGTTATGTCCTGTGCATATATTCTTCCTGGCAATCCTACCTTGACCAGAAGACATAGTGCTAAGCCCAATGCAGGGACTTTCTAGAGGATCAGATATTAAAAAGCATAGAACTTCATTACACCAGATCCAAAACAAAACACTGTCAATTAAAGGCCTGGTTCACCAAATGTGACACGAGTGCCAGACTACCCCGTGGAGAAGGTAAAGCCTCATCCAGGACTGGGGCAGCCAGATCAACTGCTTCACTGTCCTGAACTTACCATTGCTTTCAATATGCCCATTGGCCTGAGGACCGCCCTCAGTCCTGACCACAGTTTCCTGCCGGTCAGAAAGGGTTCCCTGAGAGGAGAGGTAGCTTGGAACATCTGGAGGCACAATGGTTTCATCTGCAAGGAGACAAGACAATAAAATAACAGGGCTGCCGCAACAATAAATACAGATAACTATTCACTGTCACAAGGTCACACAACAGTGTCTGAAAGCTGTGCAGAGGCTCAGCCGCAGCTCACACCCTGGTGTAAAAATGATGGCAGTCAGATGCCTGACTCCGGAGGAACAAGGAAAGGAAGACCTAACAAGACTGAGAGCCTAGGAACATTCCAGTTCATAACAGGCACGGCCCTGGGGCCTCTGACCTGCCAGGACTGGACACTGCAGAGACCAGCAAGTCCTTGCATTTGAGAGTATTCTTATTTCCTGTTCCGTCCTTTAGTGCTAGCATGTTGTCAGGGGGACCAAAGTCTCTACTCTACAGGCAGAATCCATATTCCTAAAAGTTCTAGAGACCTTTTACGTTCTAGGCAACCCCAGACCTGCGCCATTTACCTCCGACTACAGCAGTGTCACCACACCCCCAGCCCCACCCCAGCGGCGCTGCACTCCTCACTCTTCCTCCTGGTCTGTGCCACCCCCCCGGCCCCACCCCAGCGGCTAGGCGCTGACCTGTGTTAGTGACGCTGTACTCCTCACTCTTCTTCCTGGTCTGGTAGATAATGCACACCCAGACCAGCGAGGTCAGCACAATGCTGCACACCACAGCAATTGTGAAGATGCCTACGGTGCTCCCATCCTTCCGGCAGCCAGGGGTGGGTAGAATGCTCAGCTGGCTATGTGCCCGCTCAGTGCCCAGGGGATTCGACATCTCACAGGTGTACCGGCCTGCATCCTCTGCCTCCACGTTCTGAACAACCAGCAGCTGGTTGCCTGGAGTGAAATGGTGCCGCTCTGTGAGGCTCAATGGACGACCTCCCTTAAGCCAGGTGATGCGTGGTGTGGGGCTCCCGGTTGCTTTGCACTGGAAGGCCACGGTTTCTCCTACAGTTACCACACGGTCTTCCAAGGGCACTGCCAAGGATGGAGTTTCTGCAGGAAGGCAGTGGAAATCGCACATTTATTCTATGGGTCTTGCTGGAGGTATACAGACAGGAGACAATCCCCTGTAGTAGTGAAATACTGAGACCTTTTATTAGAGCTCCAAGCTTTTCAGAAAGACTAACAGGATTAAATCATTGCCATTCTAGGAACAGCCCCACAGAACAAAGAACTTAAAGCCTACCTTATCCCAAACTGTCCTGTCATAGATCTGTGTCACTATTCCCAACCAAGATTGTATCCAGCACGCACGCACGGAATTCTTACTCAGACTAACATATAGCTGAGTTCTGTCAAGAGTGAATTCATTGCTCATTGGCTTTTATGAGCCAGTACTCTTGCTTAAAAGCAGCCCCCAAATTCAAACTAAGTAGAAAGAGGCTACCACAGGTACTCCAGAAAGCACGTACCTAGAATACTCGAGTTGTACCCCCCATCCCACCCTGCCACACAGTCAGTAGCGAACCTAGGACGGTCAGGGTAGCATTTGCGGAAACAGAGCCAGCTGAGTTCTGGGCAGTGCAGCTGTAGACCCCCATGTCGTCGACTTTCACATCAGTGATGAAGAACACATCGTCATCTGGCATAACGTGCATGCGTCGCTCTCGAGCTGCAGGGAAATCGGTGCCTCCATCCTTCTGCCAGGCAATCTGAGGGTTAGGGTGGCCTGTGGCAGCACACTCGAGGCGTGCTGTGGTGCCCGTCCGAATGGCAATGTCATGGGGTATTTTGGTGAATGAAGGCAACACTGGAAAAAAATTGCAGATAAAGCTATATGGAATGGCTGCATACAAGAGGAGACTGCCCAGGCCTCAGTTCACTGCTACTCCATCCCTTCCAAGGAAGCCCAGCTTCCCTGTGTCACAGGGACAATACTGCACCCATTGCCCTAATGCCTTCCTATTGCTATGGGCTGGTGCTAACCACTCGGGTAAGGCTTCTGGTGGAGCATTCTGCCTCCTGAACCTCCACATTAGTTACTATGTGGGAATCCTGCAGAAGTAGAGATCTGGTGCTAACCTGCTTTAATTAGCTTTCTGGAGAGAGCTGGGCAACACAGCCAGGATTTGCTATCAGGGATGGCTGGGTGCCTTCACCAAAGGAACCAGTGGGCTGGCCACCCCTCTTGAGGACCACTGTGGGAAGGGTCTATGGGGGCTACATTACCAGCCACACCTAGGCAAAAATATGTAGTTCATTAGCTTCTGTAGCTTTAGTACCAATGCTGACTCAGTGGACAGTATCCAGACTATGTCTGAGCTACCATGGTAGAGCGTCTAACAGCTACCTCAGTCTCCAACAAACACTCTGGCCTCTTTTAGGCCAGCCCTGCTGTGGTGAAGAGTGTTTTGTGGTGGTGTACACAGCGGAGAACATGGAGGCAGTGCTTCAGGCCCACCCACAAGCTCATCAGCTGCTATGGAAGACCTAGCCATTCATGCTGTCCTCACCACTAACATACCACATCAATCAGTAGTCCAGAAGAAAGTCCCCCGGTGGGCAGGGCTGGCTTCTGAGTAAGAGAACCTTGTTACAACCTCCCTACACACTGAACTGTGGAGCCAGGGGCTCAACCCACACCTGTTCTCCATAGCCTCTAAGTAGTGACTCTCAACCTGTGGGTCAGGAGCCCTTTTGGCAAACCTCTGTCTTCAAAAGTATTTACATCGTGAGTCATAGCAACTGCAAAGTTACAGTTACGAAGTAGCAAAGAAAACAGTTCTATGGTTGGAAGTCCACCACAACATGAGGATCTGTGGAGGGGTGGAGCATTAGGAAGGTTGAGGACCACTGTTCTAGAGGGAGTGGGGCCTGCACTTGTTAAGGTCAGAAGCTCGCTCAGGACCCAGGGATGCTTGGAGTCTGGAGACCACATGTCTTGGTTTATGGAAGACAATGGACAGACAGAAATACGAAGCTTAACTCCACAATGCCACGCAACATGACTGGACTTTAAAATCTTCCACCCAAACCAATGCCTCAATCTGTAAAACTTGGTCTGGGACAAACCCAAGGAATGGTACAAAGAAATGCACCGCACAGCAGCGTGTGCCTGCACCAGTGACAGAGAACAATTAAGTGTGTAGTCTGTGCTTTAGGAGCAGCGGACGCCATCTCCTTACCATTCACAGTGAGCCTGGCTTTGTGTGAGTATGTGGAGCCGAAGTGGTTTGTGATGACACACTGGTAGCGGCCCTCGTGTCCAAACGTGACGTGACGGAGGTGCAGGATGGTGGTGTACTCCATCACTTCGCCGTCCTGGGCACGGACATGTGCGAAGTTCTCCATGTCTGCATTGGTCAAGACCTCATTGTCCTTCTTCCAGGCAAAGGTCATGGGTGAGCTGCTGCTGCTGGCTGCTGAGCATGTGAAACGGATGTCCTTGCCCACCACAGCCATGGTCGTCTCAGGCTGAGTGATGATCTGTGGCTTTGGAAAGTCATCTAAGGAGAGAACCAAGTGTAAGACACCCTGCGGACAACTCTGCAGACACCAGCCACTGTTGAAGCCGACGAGGAACTGGGTCACTTGCCAGCACAGTCAGATCCACCAGACATGGGGATACCAGCGCCGAGGCTTTCTGGCCTCACCGCCTCCTCCGTTAGAAACAAACCCATAGCTACAAAACTCAGCAAACCAGCCTAGTGAACAGCTATAGGGTTAAACAGTGGTGCTTGACCATTGACCACCTGTGCTAAACCCACGGCTGATCAGGCGTCCAACCCAGTCCTAGCACTCAGGCAGCAGGAGAGGCAACTCTTAAAGGCCACAGTTAAAGAAGATACCAGTGATAAGAATTAAAATCTACAAAAGATTCCTGAGAATCTAGAAGGGCACATGGGGCACAGAGCTGTGCAAACACTCAGGGAGGGCTGGAAGGGTTTCTAATTTCTTTCCTATGACCAGGCTTGGGAGCTGCACAAACAGAAAATGGTGGCAAAACCCAGCACCTACAGGGATCTGGGTAAAGGAGGGAGACTCGGTAAGGACATATCTGTCTAGATGTTAGCTAATTACTAAAATAACCAAGCCGAGACCCAAGGCATTGTGCAGAGCAGGCTTTACCGCACAAGCCCAGGGGGCAGCCCTGAACAGATACTAAACCGCAGCTACCGGTCTAGAAGGGTGGGGTGCAGAGAGCCTGGTCCCCACACTGGATGCACTGTTTGATTTTTTTGTTGTTGTTAAGTAGGAAATATACAGGTAAGAAAATGGCGGTTTTGTACAGTCAGGGAACTAAGGAAACCATATATAGCAATTATAGGCCACGGATACCTTAACAAATTTTAAAAATATAGTTCTAGAGTAGAAGAAGTGAAATTTAAAAAAAGTCACTTAGAGGAAGGAGTCTGGCAGCAGAACTGAGCTGGTGCAGAGTCTGAAATAGGTCGATGAAGACTGTCTCCTCCAAGAAACAGAAGAGGAAGGAAGAGGAGAAGGAGAGGAAAACGGAATCGACAGTGGAGGCCTGTGCCATGGCATCAAGAGGCTTGGCGCCATGACAGTGAAGGAAGTCAGTTTTCAGAGAGATGGCCGAGCATAGTTAATGTGATGAGAAAGGTGCATCCTGAGGTCGGTAAACTACAAATAGTGTGAATTGGAGAGCTCCATTACGGTGAACCATGATCAACTATCAAATGCCAAAGCAGATCAGGGTCAACTTGTTATATTAGATCCCCTAAAGCACAAGCAGGTGACTTCTTCTCATCAAACACCAGGGAGGCATATCCAGGCCTTATGCAGAAAAATCCTCATGTCCAGAAAAAAGAGAGTAATTTAGACATTTCCAGATTTAAAAATTAAAAAAAGGCATCTGCAGTAGGAGAACTTCTTGCTTCCAGACCTAAACTGCACACATTCAAGGGGGCCTTTTAGACTAAGTGCATGCAGCAAAGCCAAACAAACAAACCCAGACGTCATAAAGAGAGTGAGGTAGGTTTAAAGGCCAGTCAGCCTAGCGCAGCTGGTTAAGCCCCAGTTCCAAGCGCAGACTTCCTGTCTCAAACCAAACAAAACACAAGGTAGTGAGGTCCTGAAGGTGACATCCGAGATTGACCTCTGCCCTCCACACACATGCACACAAAATAAAATTCTACAAAAACAAAACTCCAAAACCACCAACAGCAAAAACCCAGACTGTATCAACACGGTTGTGGGACAGAAAACCATTACAGTAACTTGAGCAGCATGGCCACACATAGCACTTCAGTTTCTATCATACTCAACTGCATCTCTATTTATAGGTAAGGGTAACTTTTTTATACTACAAGCTATAAAAATAAGACTGAAAGAAACAACAGGAATACTAAGGAAATGGGGATCGAGAAGTGAGAGCCGCGTGGTTGTGGTCATGAAGACGTGATCAGGATGGTGGTCACTCCAGTCTAATCTCAAGTCAGCACAAGGTCAGAATCTGACTGTCCTCTAGTACAGAAACTGACAGATGATGGGGCATTTTGTAGAGAAAGGACAAGAAAGCCATAATAATAATGTTTGACTTTCATTGCCAGCTTTTCAACAAACTGTACACATGATTAGAGTCTAATATCTAGAATATAAAAAGGCATTTGCAGCTAAGGAGCAGAAAGACCAGATGTGCACAAACTGCTTGAATGGCTAGTTTTCCAGAGAGATGCGTTCATCCAGTAAGTACACGCAGGTCTCCTCCACTGCACCTAAGCTGCCATGGAGACCCATGTCACTATGGAAATCAGAATCCCCATACACTGTCGGTGGGCGTGCGGACTCATGAAGCACTTTGAGAGAACAGTTAACAGATTCAGAAATTCTATTCTAGCTATAAACCGAAGAAAACATAAAAACTCCAGCACCATCAAAAAAGAACTGAGGACTCTGTTACAACTTGCCAGGAGAAGCAAGCTATCCTGTTGTGTAGCCCTGTTTATGTCAACTGTCTAGAACAAACAGATCCAAGGTACATCTGGACTGCTACCTTCAAAGGATCTGGGAATAGAGAGTTTGGACTTGGAGCAGCGGCAGGTTAATAACATGGGGGTAAAGGTTCAAGAAGGTAAATTTTTATACTATGTAAATTATATTTCCTCTTAAAAATAGCTTTATTCAGCTAGAGTCCTCCCATGTAAAGTATACAATGGAGAGCTTTTTTAATATATTCACAAGTAGTTGGAATCAGCTGCACAATCAATCTTAACCATTTTTTATCATCTCAGAGAAGACTGTCCTCTCCCTCTATTTATTTAGCTCTCCCTCTATTTCATCCCCACTGCTCACCAGTCCAATTGAACTGGTGACATATGTTTCCAACCTCTATAGCTTTCCTTACTCTAGGCATTTCATGAAACTTCTTTCACTTGGCTGATGACTGTCACAATTCATCCATGATGTGAGACAGACAGACAGACTGACTGACCTAATGTCCTTTGCATAGCCATGTGCCTACTGCCTATGCATAGGTGTCTGGGCCGCTCCAGCTTGGGCTGTTCTGAGAAACACTCTGAGCACTGGGACAGAGCTGCTCCCATCCCTTGGATGGATCACAGGGTGGGCCCAGGAGCTCACACTGTCTACACAGCAACGCTCTCTGTGCAGCACAAAAGTGCTGGACCGCTCCACCTCATCTTTTCTTGTCCTCACCTAGCCTCATGCTAACTTCCTAGAAAGGGTAAGGTGGCTTCTGTTTCGTGCAAACAGAAGACTGCCCTCCACCGGACAGAGGGAGGAAGCCACAGACTACTTAACTTCAGAATGCCCAAGCAAGTTAATGGCTGTGGAGTCAATTAGCACTGGCTGCAAAAGTGTGGCCTGCTCTTGTGTGACGAGGGTGTTGTCCGCACAACCCTGCTTCCACCCAGGGAGCCAACCACTGAGAGTCAGCAAGCCTGCTTTGGGAACTAAGGTGCTGGGAGGTAGAGGATGCTTGCCTCACCTCTAACAGGCATAATTCAAAAAAGGTTGAACGAGTGGCTTGGGACATCCAAGCTGCTGGGTGGGTCATAACTAGCATTGTTCAGGAAGAGATCCTGAAGGGAACCACTGACAAGAGGCCAAAGGGCCACTGACAAGAGGACCTCCATCCCCACTGCTGCTCAAAGCAACCCAGACAGATCTCAACAGTCTTCTCATTCTTGAATCCCATCTCCTTGGCTACAAGGCTATGCTAGTTCTGTCATAGCTAGCCTATGTGTGTGTTTTAGCTGTTCAGCGTTCTCTGTGTGTGTAACTAAACTTGGGTCCTGACCACCTTTGGTCAAAAAGACGGTTAAATCTATGTTCCAACAATGTGGAGGAAAAAGACTCTTACCAGTGCACATGTTAGTGGTTTGGACAAATAGCAAAAGTGCAAGTCAACATCGAGGAATTATTTTTACCACAGTGGCTGTTCTCCTGAGACCCATTCTTCCTGTGCTTAACCTCTCATTCTTAGAGCTGGAAAGAAACACACATTGAAATCCTATCCTCACATACTCATTCACAGCCAAACCTGGGCACCAGGACCCTTCTGAAAAGATCAGAACTATCTCACTGTACAAATCATTTAGATTTGTAGCTAAACCTATTCCCTTATAATTGAATACATGTACTCCAAGAAGCACAGAATGAGGCACTGTACAGTAAATACGTGTGGTTTCCGTGGGAAATAAACTGCACCCAGCAGCTGATCTGTAACCATGGACTACATTAAGTAGGGTCACAGGAATGAGTCTCAGAATGAGAGGTTCTTCCTGGCCTCTTTGCCCTTCATCGAAAAGAAAAACAAAAACCTCAAGGATAATCTTACCACACACAAAGCTGTCTGGCAGCACTGAGAAAATGCTCTGGCCCTTCAGTGACTCTGGATGGGCACAGGTGGCTGTCACAAAGGCCTGTAGCATCCGACTCACTAGCCATGGGGGCAGCCACTTGAGCTGACAGTCACACAGGAAGCTCTCACTGCTGATGTAGCTGAAAGAGAAGTAAGAGGTGGACAGTTAACAGACCGTAAAGGAGGGTTCTTTGTAAACCATCACAGCCAGTCAGCTTAGAAGGCAGGACAAGTTTCAAAGGGAATGCTTTTCTCCAGTGACCAGGAACAGCTCATGCACCCTTCCTGCAGACTTGATTGGAGTATGAATTCCAATGTAGAACCCAAGATGCTACCTGTCAAACTAGCCCCCAAGAGCTATTGAGAATGCTGGTCTGGAGACAATTGGAACAGCAGCACCCATGTCTTCAGGGGGTCAAAGCTCCTGTCACCCTGGGGATGCCTTCTAACCTGCTGTGACCTTGGATACATCCTGTGTGAAGGACGCTACCCACAGCTGGCTCTCCACATTCTGGACAGTTATGTGAGCAGCCAAACAGAAGCAGACTTTTCCTAAATTCTGCAGCAAGTCCCAAGAAATCTTTTCCTACGTGGCTGTTCTAAACTTCTAAACTGGAGTGTCAGCTATGCCTTCCTCTTGCCTGTGTCTGCCTTCACACCAGCATCACTGAGGAGGGTAGCAGAATCCGGCCCCACCTCTGACATAGTGCTTAGGAGTTACTTGCTGCGGCCCGGCAGGCATGACAATGTTCAACTTTGGTTTTTGAGACTCCAACCAAAACAGAACATTTTCATTTTCCAGCAACTGAGGTTATACTTCTAAACAGAACTCAAAATGGCCACCCTAGTGGACATTCCTTCTTGGGTAGTGACCCAACATCTAGCTGCCTTGCTTCAAAAAGACCTGGAGCCTTGAGTTAGCTCCTGACACTAGAGATATCGAAGGGCAAGAACAAGAAAGGAAAGGTGTGGGCTCCCCATCCTGAACTGCCTGTGGTGTGTATGAGGTGGCAAAGGGAGCACACGGGTATTTACAAATTCCTAGCACGTCTTCCTCCCAAACCAGCAAACGAACCAGCTTTCTGTTTCCCTCTCTGATTTCTAATGAACAGTGAAGGTGTCAGACTGGTGAGTGGCAGGAGAGATGAACACTAACCCATGCTGACAACACAAAGTCAAACCTCTCCTCCCTTCTCATCACCTGCAGCCTCTCAAATCACGTTAGGAAATACTGTTCCAAAGACCCAACTAATCTATCTCAGAGCACGGACGCAGGGATGCTGGCCCCTCTGAGACAGCAGTACCACAGGAGGTACTGCACTCTCTTTGTATGGGTGGGGAGTATCCAACTGAGCTATCTGAGGGCTGTCCTGTTGAAGAGCTACTGTAGTGGCAGAAGGCTATAGACCCTGCCCATGAGAGAGTGAGCGATTTATACAGCACACAAGGACGCAAGTGTCACAGCCATGAGTGCTGTGTGGTGGCAGGCTGGCTGTGTCAGGCCAGGTCAAGGGCCAGAAAGAACTTTCCACTGTCAGGTCCACTCCCCCACCTCCTCATCAAAAGGACACTTGTGGGTGGTAGTGCACAACAGACAGGAAGAGGCGTAGAGAACAAGGCCAGGGCATTGCTGGGAGACGTGACAGGCATATATTTAAATTTTAGCCATAGGAGCAAGCTGGGAGAACTAAATCTCACCTCAACCTTTGGTCAGACATATGTAAAAAGAATCAGGCTTTGCACCTCATTCAGTGTACATACTGGGTTTAGTGCTAAGGTCTTTAGCACTGAGAAAGAGGCCAGGCTGGACACTGTAAAACCACAGGACCCAGAACCGGGAAGGCTCTCTTAAATGAGGAGTGCAGGTGCAAAGAACACAGGAACGAGCGAATGGAGCCAGATGCCAGCGAGAGCACTCGTTCCCGGCCAGCCATGGGACCCCATAGTCAGAAGCAAAGGCAGGCCACTTGGACTGTGAGCTGCCTAGGCTCTGTAGACTTCAGTCTTCAAGCTCCTCTGGCACCACTGATAAGCAGTGTTCTCCATGGCTCACGCCTCCAACCAACCCAGGTCTTCACTGGCTTACACTGCATTCTCATGATTCCAGATCAAAGTGTGCTTCTAATCATTGCTTGTGGAAATTTACCCAAGAACTAAGGGCACGGAATAACCTGTGAGATCTGATGGAGAAGAAAATAATGAAGCGAAGTGAACCTCTTTCTCCCATCAAAAGACTGGGCCCAGGACCAGTCATGGTTTGAGAACATACAGCAGTTAAGGGGAGACCACGCAAGAGACCCAGGCTGAGCCTCCAGAATGAGGCCACAGATACCCTGCCACTGTCCAAAAACACCTTCAGAAAACCCCTCGCCAGTAAAAAATAAAGCTAAAAGATCAAAACGAGTTCCCTTAAAAAGGCGGCGATCCACTTTATAGGTGAAGGTGCAGAACAGCAGACTCTGGCCTGCAGGCCCACTGTCTGTCTGTTGGTGTGGATTTAGCACACACAGCTGCACCCATTTGTCTGTGTGTTATCGCTGCTGTCGGCTGTAATAACACATTCGGGTAGTTATGACCCAGCCCTTGTGACCCAAAAAGTCCGAAACACTTACTGTGTCAGCATTTCAGAGAGTTTGCCCCCACCCACCTACACATCCCTCCAGAGCTAAGTCCTGTCACACACACACACACACACACACACACACACACACACACCCAGAGCTAAGTCCCATCATACACACACACACATACACACACACATCCCTCCAGAGCTAAGTCCCATCACACACACACACACACACACACACACACACACACCCCTCCAGAGCTAAGTCCCATCACACACACACACCCCTCTAGAGCTAAGTCCCATCACACACACACACACACATCCCTCCAGAGCTAAGTCCCATCACACACACACACACACACACACACACACACACACATCCCTCCAGAGCTAAGTCCCATCACACACACACACACACACAGACACACACACACCCCTCCAGAGCTAAGTCCCATCACACACACACACACAGACACACACACACCCCTCCAGAGCTAAGTCCCATCACACACACACACACACACACACACACACACACCCAGAGCTAAGTCCCATCACACACACACACACACACACACACACCTCCAGAGCTAAGTCCCATCTCACACACACACACACACACACACACACACACACACACACACACACATACATATCCCTCCAGAGCTAAGTCCCATCAGGCCTTTAAAGACAACTCGTACCTAAGCTATAAACGATCAGAGCTGTTACAGAAAGCGAGCACAATGCAATCACGGGTCTTGCTTATCCTCAAGTCTCCACTCACACCAGTAAGGCCACAGGTTCCCGGGTACTCACAGCTCTTTAAGGTTCTTCATCTTTGCAAAGGCATCAAACTGGATAGACCTGATTGCATTCTCTCCAAGGTTCCTGAAACAGAGCACAGTAATTCGGGCATAGGAACTGTGGGCACTTGTCAAGTGTGTGGCCAAGTGAGGACACTCGGGGATTTTTCAGGCCAGGCCTGGTTCACAGATGACCTACAGGTGCTAGCCATACCCCATGTGCCAGATCCACTGGGAGAGCCTCTCCATTCTCGTGTTGATGCAAGCACACGGAATGGCTTGGGACCAAGCCAACCATAAGAGCAGCTTTGATGTTAGGTAGAAAGCTGGGAAGAAATCTACCCAGCAGAATAAAGCTTACCTTCATTCAAAGAATAAAACTAAAAGCCAGGTACTAGAAGCATCCATCCACTCCCAACTGCAGTGTAGACATCTCAGGACTAGTGTCCCCTAATCAGGGCCAAAGTCCCATAGGCAAGCACCCCAGTAGAAAAGCTCCCAGCATGCACTAGGAATAGGGAGCTGTTAAAGGGGGAAGGGTGTTGCTTGGTTTTGCTAGAATAAAGTATCCTTATGAAAGTGGCAAGAGCTCAGGGACCCTTGAAGGAGTCTGATGCACAGTAACGCAGCCCAACAGGTGGGAGGAAGGTGTTTGTTCAAATACCAATCGCATTCATTGGGAGCCCAGCAGCAGACTGTATGCTCTGTGCATGTTCCTAGCACAGGCAAAAGAAAGGCCAAAGTTGAAGCTGACTTATAATGAGAAGGAAGCAGATGGTGTTTCCAAACAACCTGATTCTCAGTTTACAAAGACATGATTAGATTGCTAGCAGACTTCCCCAGCAGCCATGTTTAGCAGGCCTGTGTGTTAGGCAGGGTCTGGCAGGATACTTACAGGTGTTCCAGGTTTTCCAGCCCCGAGAATGCTCTCTTAGCCACAGATTTGATCTTGTTTCCAAACAGAGTTCTGTAGTTTCCAAATGTCCAGGCCCAGGGTGGGTAGGTAGGTAGGTAGGTAGGTAGGAAGGACCAAGGAGCATTAGGGAAAGAAAGCACACAATCAGGCAGAGCTCCCTGACAAATGTCTGGAAAAGGCAGGTGCAATGCAGACCTGTAAGGGAATTACAGGCCTGAAGTGCACAGGCCGTCCCCACCCTGAAATGAAATACTTCTAGCTCTATTACGATTTTACGGTGATACCAGGCTAAAATTGCTTGTTCCACCCAGGCTCAAGAGAGCCCTTGTAGTGTCAGGCGGAAGTCACCATGGCCAGCCCATACTTTTTATCCTGGGACCACCCAAGGGGGAGGGGAGTTTGTTAAAGTAGTGGCCTTGCAAGAAAAATAGGCTGGTTACTGTTTTAGTGAGAAACATGGTCAGAAGGCAGTGTAAACTCAGGCTAAGATGTGCCATCCACTTCTACGCACTGCACTGTTGGCATAAAGGGTCCCACTGACCAGAAGAGAGCAGGAAGAGGGCATCCTTCGAGAGAGCCCCTTAGCACTTTGCATCTGCCATGTGCTGCAGTGGCCAGGATGCAGCTGACCCCTCAGGGCCTGGAGAAGAGGCCCTGCACTGAGGCTTCTTGAGCAAGAGCCCAGAATTTACTTGTAGTAGAGAAGTTCACTAAGTCCCAAGTAGCTGGAGCATCATGGTCACCTCTTCAGGGAACTGAAGTCTGTATCTTTAGGCTTTCAAGCACTGGAAGGACTGCTGCCCTTCTACTCCTGGCCTTAGCACTGGGTATTCAGTTAAGATACTCTCTGGCAAGAGTGCTTCTTTTACTGGGTATGGAGCTCAGAGCTCCCACCCAAGGGAGACCCTAGAGTGTGCCCGACAACTAGATACAAAGTTCCTTCCTTTGTTATTGAAGACTGATGAGGTGCACCAAAGGTATACACTGACTCAGCACAAGAACATGTCTGCTGAAGGCACCGGGGAGTGACTCCTGTCAGCCTGCCCCTTCAATGTTAATGTCTTCCAGGATTTTCTAACAGGCGGTTACGCAGGCTGGATGCCTGGGAAATGTCAGAATCAGCAAGTCCAGGCAGCAGTGTACAAGTGGACAGAGGAAGCTTCTAAACAAAGCTGGTCTGACTCACCTTTTCCCAAGAGAGGAATTTGTTGTTGAGCATCCTAACAAGAACCAGGGCTAAGACCAGGACTAGAGGCTATCTTCCACCTACATCACACTGAGACCCATGAGGAAAGACAAGCACCAGCCTGCTGGCGAAAACTAATGGAGGTGATGCCTGTGGACCCAAAGCTGTGCCATGGCCTGGCCATCACCCACCATGTGCCTTTTATACTAACTGTCACAGCTCTGAAGGGACAGGGCAGAAATAAGCTGACCTACAAGGAGTGCAACCCCATGGCTCCTCCAGTGCGAGGAACAGAGATGCCAATTCCACCTGCTCCCAAGGGTGCTGCCAGAGCACACCATGAGGCTTCCTAAGTCCTGTTCCATTACAGACTCCTGCCCCGGGGTCCCTGCAGTCAGTTCAGCCGTTAGGCAAAACCTACTGTTTTGTAGGGTGAAGGGCAAAACAGGCCATTGACTAACTATCTTCTCTCTTTCGCAAGCAATCTGGGTGGACAAGAAAACAATCTCATCCTGAAAGCACTTCCACAACTCACAATCTGGAATTCTGTCTTTAAATAAACCAAATGCCAGAAGCCCGGTGGCCATGTTCACTTTGGCTCCTTAGCCACAAAACTAGCAGCAAATAACAGCTCACGGGGCACTGAACCCCAGTGTGTCTGCAGTCTGCCAACTCCTGCACTTACTCAGATCCCACAGCCAGGGCATCATGTGCTCCGGGATCTAGTAAAAACAAACCGAGCTGTTTAGTGAAATCTCCCATAAACGGGATCTAGGGAAAGCTGTGCCTTATTTCATCCATTAAATATTAGTCACGTTGACCTCTTCTACAGTGAGGGCAGGCTGTTATTTCTAATGGTGACAACAGCAATAAAACAAATTCTCAAATTCTCAATTACACAGTGCCAGTCATTCTGCTGATAGGCTCAAACAGGCCCTGACCTCCTCTCAGCACACATCTGGGGGTGTTGTGGGGTGGAGACTCAAGCTAACAGATGCTGATGGCTCCCTAGACTGGAAGGGTGCTCTAGGGAAACGGTGGCTAGCCTGACCTCTCTGTTAAGGACTCGGATCAGGCAGTGATCTCAGATGTCACTTCTTAAACCCTCCTACACATCTGGCCAGCCCGGCCAAGGGCTCTCAAAAGTCATCTCAGTGGTTGCTGAAGCAACCACAAAGGCACCATGGTGTGTACAGGGTGGGGAACGTGTCATGGCAGGCCTGGTATTCATGTCCTTGGAAGGAGCCATGGCATGGACAAGCCTCTCTTACAATGTGGAGTGCCCATCCAAGCAGGAAGCCAAGGTCCCACTTCTGTATTCTCTACATAACTCCCTCCACGTGTGACCTACCCAGAACGCCCTCTTCCCCTCCTGATCAGAGTGGACTGGGGTGGGGGCAGGGCTGTGGTGCCGTACTGCTTCTCCCACTCGAGGTTCTCACTAAGTCCTTCTGTGAGGTCCAGAAATGCCCCCTCCCTCACAAGCTGGCCATGGCAGGCCCCTAGCATCAGAACTCCAGAGCATTCTGCAACTTGGGGAAGGGAAGGGACAAGTATACCAGTTCCACATCCAGGTGTATAAATCCTGCCAGGTCCTGAGCTAAGTCCCTTCACTCGTCTCTCGAGCTCTAAAGGTTGTATAATGGGACCTGCTCTCAAGAGATCAGCAGGTACCACACACCCCTGCACACAGACACATGTCTACTACAGCAGTGGGCAAATTCTATTAAGACAGGACAAAGGCTCTTCAAACTGAATTTGAAGGAGCTATTACTAGTGCTCTTGATGATGGCGACTTCTACTTGAGATTTTAATTAACCACAAAAGACTGACAAGAGCCTCAGAACTATCAAGTTATTAAAATAATTTCACATATCTCTAGAAATCAAGGAAGGCAGCAACACTCCTCTGTCCAGAAGACAAAACATATAGGTGTTTCAGACGGGCTGTGAACAGGACCAAGCCCAGCAGCTCTAAGGACCACCACACACTGACAGCATGAAGACTGTGGCAGTAGTAGCCCATGAGCCACTGCAGGCTCCTCACCCTGGTCCTTAGCCTCTTCTTTGCACACAGCAGAAGGCCTGCTGCTGTCCTCTGTGGGCTCAGGACGAAGAGACTCAGGGGAGCTGCAAGAGTGGCAGCCCTGGATCCCGAGCTTGCAGAACTGCACACTCAGTGTGAAATACTCACAGTTTGCTGAGGTTGTCGAGCCCCATAAAGGCACCGCTGGTGTCTTCAATTGTTCCTGAGATCTCATTATGGTCCAGTTCCCTAAGAAGAAGGCACAAGGCAAGTTCACCCTCTATCTTGAGCTCTGGCTTTGCTCTTCTCCATGAAAGGAGACCAGCCCCATACCCAGGCTTCCACTAGGAGATCCAAAGCACCCAGGTGCACCCCAGAGGGCCCAGCATCATGCATGCCATGAGAACATCCCTTTTCTATTTTGTATACTGTGCAATGTGACCTTCCTTCTGCTGCTTCCAACAAAGCCAGCACACCCACCAACCAATCTGGCTGCCTTCAGGGACAGAAACAGTAGAGACAGCACCAGAAGAAGCCAGGTATGCACACACACCTCCCTTAAGTAGACCTCTGGCCCAAAAGATTCTTAACAGTTCCTGTCTACTCTTGTATTATCCACAGCCCTCTCTCAGGGTTCAGTCAGGACACTGTGGAAGGCACGTGGAAGAAAGGGGTGGCACTGAATTAGCTCGGCCCTGATGTTCCTCCAGGCTAGCCTGTAAGCCTCCGGCCTGCGCCCTGCTCCTCATGAGGCTTATGTAGCACTGGACACTGAGCCAGAGCACACATCTGGGTGCTGAGTCAACCTTGTGACCCACTTGCCAGGACAGGAAAAACAAGGCCAACCACTCAGCCCCTGGCTGTTTGGATAAGGTCAGTGCTTCAGCTTCCTTCCTGAGCTTTCAAGGGCCAGCCATGGTGCCCAGCCACACACACCTGGCAGCCAGACCCCTCCTCTCACATTTGCTCTTCCCAATTTTTCACAGAGCCATGGTCACTGCACATCCCTTTTCTGAGTCCTTGCAGACATGGTCAAGAACAGAAAGGGATGCAGCTCTTGGCTCTGGGAAAAGCTGGAAAGCCAGCTGGGAATGGAGCGGGGAGCCAAGCACACACTGCTTCTCTGACCTTCACTTTCCAGCGTGGAGCTAAGAGAGAATGTGTTTCAGTGAGTCCCACCCTGTCATCTTTAGACTGAGTACAGCAGAGACCCAGACTGCAGCTTGTGTGCCTGTCTTCCTGCTCCAGGCCGTGCCTGCCAAATCCTCCCTCCTTCTGGCCACCTCAGCTTGAATGTCTCTGGCCTTTCTGTTCGGGCCTCACAAGGGCTCACAGACTGACCTCGGCTCGAACAGCTTGCTTGGCATTAGCTCCCAACAGTGACTCACACCTGCAGCCCGCTCTGCCAGGTGCAAGTGCAGAGGCCTCCCTCCAGGCACAGTGACAGGCTTGCTGCCCCAGCAGAAAACCAGGCTGGAGAAGGAAGCGATGGAAGCTGCTACCACTCTCTGTGGAAGACCGTGTGCCCTCCTGGGGATTTTGAGCTGAAGGCAGCTAAGAGACTGCCTAGCGTTTACAAGTGAAAAGTTCTATGAAAAGTCCCAGAAAAGCACTCTTAGCAACTTCTAGCAGCCTCACCCAACGGAACGGTTCAAAGGACGTGACATGCTCACTTTCTCTTTGTTACCCCACTCCCTAATGAGGAGGACACAGGACCCCTCATGTCTATCTCTCTTGATACCAGATCCCCTAAAGAGTTTCAAATAAAGAGCAGGAGAGTAGCCATGGAACTGACTTAAAGAAAACAATATATGGGATTTAAAAAAGAGAACTTGCCTACCATACACAAGGCTCTGGATTTGATCTACAGAAACATTAGAAAAAAATTCTCAAAACTTATATCCAGGCCTGGAGGCTCACATACCTGTAATCCTAGCACTTGAGGCAGGAAGATGGCCACAAGTTCAAGGCCAGCCTCAGCATATGAGCTTTAGGCTAGCCTGGGCTAGAGACCCTGGTCTTTAAAAGCAAATGAACAAAACCACTGGAGAGGAGACAGGCAGGACTGTCTAAATGTTGCTGCAGATTCCCTGGGTAGGCAAGCTTTTCCAGGCCCACGCCCCATCTTGCTAAGTGTACTGAGAATTATTGATAACAACAGCATAGTTTTTAAGAGTCCTCATCCTGCTATAAGCACCGCTGGGAAAGAAAGGAGGTTTCTGCAAGCGGTTGTTTTAGGTGGATGATATGAAGTTCTAGTCCTTGTTCTGGTAGCAGGCCAGCTTACAGTCTAGTTCTGACTAGAAGCCAGCAAGAGGGAATCTCAACAAAGCAAGTGCTGTCTGCTCTCCCACTTGAGGACCCCTTCACACTGTCACCCTCAGAAGCACAATCCTTACAAGACCCGCAGACTCTTGAGTCCCTTGAAGGCGCCTTCAGCAATGTGGCTGATAGCATTGTGGCTGAGACGCAGGATACTGAGGCCGCTCAACTCTGCTAGACTCTCCTCATCCAGCCGCGTGAGGTTGTTGAAGGACAGAATCCTAAGGAAGAGAGGAAGACAAATGTCACCACCGAGCTACATGGGTGCCCTATTCTCTCTTGTCTTGAGCAACCACGCCACAACTGGCCTGACCTTCCTGGAGACGGGATTCTGAAGCATGTCCACAGGAATCCTGTTCTCAGAAGCGCACCAGGGGCTAGACAATTATGCAAGCCATGAAAACAGTACCACGAAGCTGAGGACTAATGCCCACACGCACTGTACAAACCTGTCATACAACCCAAATCCCAAGGCTCCAGGCCCTCCCCCGCCTGTCTTGGTTTAGGCAATGAAGGGCCTATCTTGGTGGAGACTGATGCGAACAGAATCTGGAAGAGCTCTGCACTGAGCAAGTGACCCACAGCTACGCTCATTGTATCGGCCAGCAGAGGGCACCCTGCACCACTGCCTGGGACAGCCATACCAGGGGACAATCCTGTCACCAGAGGCCTGGGCTGTGATTCCCACACCCCTCAACAGGGATCATGGGCCCAAAGCACAGCTTTTGCTAGGAGCAAACCCCTTCCCAGCATGGCGCGGGTGCGCACTGCACTGGGTCGGTTATGTAACGTTAGTTATCTATGGTTACAAATGTTAAGTCTGGACCGGTACAAAAAGAAGAAAAACAATGAAGTGAACTGAAGATTAATGCAGTTTTAGAGGTGACAGTGAACTTATTCTGCCCCTATTAAGAGAAATGTGTCATAGTGCCTGTCAGGTGCAAAGACCTAGCAGGAGACCGAAATTCCCTCCTCACCTGCAATTAAAGATTTAGCTTAAAGGAAGGGCAAGAACGTCTGCAGAGCAGTCCTATACCTGGCTCTGAGGTTTTCTAATATGGAGCAAACTGCTAGAACTAGTCTGGTATAGGCACGCGAACCTTCCCTTCCTCTAAATGGCACGAGAGACAGTGTCATGCAGAAAGGGGAGCAAGGAACTCGAGGATCTGCCTGGGAGTTTTACCTCTCCCTGCAGCCCTAACTCGAGGGGCTCACACCTTTCTTGTGTGTTCCAGAACACTGTCCTTACTTGGGAACTAGACTGAACACCTTCAAGGCCTCTCCCTTCCCTCCAAATCCTAGCCCCCAGCAAAAACCACGAGTCAGGGGCCAGTCAAAGCCATGGGCAGCAGTCGACAGGAGCACCTCTAGGTAGTAAGAAGCTAGACTCAAAGAATGAACACCAACGCAGAATCTAAGAGGAATGAATACGAAGCAAGGGGCAGGACTGTGGCCTTTCACAAAAGACAGGGATGGCTAAAGTAAGAACTCCAGGTAATAACAGACACACTGAGGGCGATAGCAGAGTAGAGAGGACCAGAGGAAAGCAGGCAGTGTTAGTGTGCCTGCTATGTGTGAGGGGACGCCCAGGCCGTTCAGGCCACGTCCTCCCCACCGTGGAAGTCTGTCACTACCCTTCTCAGAAGCCAGGGCACAACCTGGGAGTCCTGTCTAAGGGACCCTGCATCTCCATTTCTGCCATCAGGCACTGGGGGGCAAACAGGAAGGAAGGACCCTAGTGTCCTGAGAAACCGTCTCTTGGAGCTCCCAAGGCTGAGCAATCCTCCCACCACCAGCAGGCCACCATCTTTTGGCTTCGCTGTCCTACTCAAATGTGACTTTTTCAGTCAAGAGATAACAGGGAATGACTGTCACTCATAAGTGTTGTAAAGCCAACATCTAGGCATCTCTTCCCTGCACACCCTCTCCTTCATTTCCAGCTCCAAGCCTAAGACCCCGTGGGCAAGAGATGCCATGGGCCTCCTTTCCTGAGTAGACTGCCAGCCCTTCTGCCTCTGGGCTGCCGCCTTATTTGGACCCTGTGGGGTGAGCTGGACTCTAGAGGCTTCCTAAGATATTGTCACTGACCACTGCCCCAGACTTACAACTCGTGTAGCTTTTGACAGAAGCTCCAGCCGTCACGCTGAATTCGAGAGATGGAGTTGTTGCTGAGGTGCAGCTGGTGCAGGGCTGTGAGGCCGTAGAGGGAGCCACTGTTCACTTCCACCAGGCTGTTGTACTCCAGGTGCCTACGGAGACACAAGAGGAGGACACTGACATTCCCCACTGCACGGACAGCACACAGGAGCCATCCATCAGGTGTGGTGGCCGGACAGAGAAGGTCACAGGACAGAGAGGAGGAGGCACATTTGTTTACATTCAGTATTAAAGAGGAAATTTAAGCATTCAGAACTTGCTTTTGTCCACCTGACTTTCTCCTACTGCTCAAAGCATCAATGCTTAGTATACTTTTAAAATCCTATGGAAAATACCAACCCCTCATTTGGACGCACGTACTCAATGTAAAAAGCAAGTGGCAGATAACAGTTTTGTTCTGCGAACTCTGATCTGGACTTCAGATTCCCAAATGAACACAGGAAGCCGGCCCTGAGCTAATCAAATGTGACTTTTTCAGTCAAGAGATAACAGGGAATGACTGTCACTCATAAGTGTTGTAAAGCCAACAGGAGTTGGGACCTGCAAGGAGCCATAGCAGGTGTACAGGTTGTAATATAATTTGCACGGGAAATGGAGTAAAGGAAGTGACCGGCTGGACCACTAATGAACACAGGTAAGGGCAGTGGTACAGTTGTGTTCACTTGAAAAGAGACCCTGGCAAACCAGAAAACCAAAGATGGTTAGAAATGACTGCCTCATGGAAAACAAATTGGGGAAGGGTGCGTGGTGCACCCGCCTCCTCTTTTCTTCCTGACGATGCAGATTCATTACTTTCCGTTTAAACAGTTGCCGAGGTTTAAGATCCAAGGATCAGTAACTGCCCCTCTGCTGTTCTTGTCACTTTTCTGGCAGCAGGCAGCTCTACACACATCTGGCTGGAAACCCCCTTGATAAAAGTTGCACATCTGCACCCCGTGTCTTGATTAGCTCACAAGGCGGGAATAAATCTCCCAAGAAGAACTATGCATTTTGGCCCACCTGCACATCAAGAAAGACTATCGGCCCAGCATGAGGAAAGACGGGACTTCCGATAAGGTGTGGGAGTGGAGAGGATGTGGGGAGGGAGCCACTCTGCAGTCTTAGGTTTGTGGAGGAAGTGGGGGTGGAGAGCAGGCCCAGCAGACTAGTGCAATCCAACTCTTCCCACTTCCTTAGCTGACCACGTGTCCGTTAAAACCCCTTCTGCCTCGCAAGGAAAACAACCTAGGTTTTAGTTCATTTTGCAGAAAGAGGCAGAGTCCAGGGGCTACCAGCCATTCCCACGCTCGTGTCTTCCCAGAGCCCAGGAGGGTGCCCACTCACAGCACGTGCATCTTAGACAGCCCCCAGAAGGCGCCATCCGTCAGCTTGCTCAGGTTGTTCCGCTGAAGCTTCAGCACCTCTAAGCTATCGAGCCCCTGGAACGTGAGGCCCTCAATCAATCGAATCCGATTCCGATTCAGGTCCCTATGGAGAGGAAGCCATCAGGTCAGAACATCCCCTGTGCACATCTAGCTTGCACAGTTCCACGTCAATGGTGAAACCATGGAGGAGGTACACCTCAGCTGGCACACTAGCACAGTCAACAGCAATGGTGACACCCTAGAAGTACAGTGAATGCTGCATAGCTAGCTCCGTAGGACCCCAGGACTGTGGGAACGTAAGCACCCCCAGTCCTCTCTCAGAACAGCCACCATTCATGATTCTAGAGCAGGCCCTGGGCATGACTCAGAGGTACATTCCTTAGCTAGGGTGTCTCTTAGCTCAGCGACAGAAATCCATACCAGATGCTTCAACCTATGAAAATCCTAACCACTGGGTACCTTCAGCAAAACTTACACTCTGTGCAATGGGAAGAAGTGACAGCCTGTGGAGAAGTAGGGGGTGCAGCAGACAGACACTTGGCACCCAGTCCTAGCAGAATAACCTTAGTTGACCAATAGATATCAGGAATCTGGGTCAGCTGGATCCCATTAGCAACTCTGGGGGAAGGTGGGAGAACACTGCACTAATTAGAAAGCCCTTGGTTTTTCCCCAAATATTTCTGCAATGTCTCATGACTCTGCTTCACACACAGCCTCTTCAGCTTCTTAGACTGAAAAGAGCAAAGCCAAGCTCTTGCACCCAGGAGAAGTGAAGACAGGACACACTCCTGAGGACAGGACATACTCCACCCTGTGCCAGCCTGACCTGCAACTGCTTCATTCTGTTTAAACCAAATTTTGAATTTCAGCTTATTTTCCTGAAATATACTCTTCTGCTAAAAGGAAGACACGAGGAAACAAAGAGTTGAAGAACCTTTTACTGCCTGAGGAGTTTTGGTTACTATATGGTGTCTAGCACCCTGTGCCATTTTAGCTACCTGGAAAGAGACAAGAATAAGTCCTTTTATACAAAACCAAACCAGTTAAACTTCTAAAGTTTAGGAAATGCAGAGTTGGCTGCCTCTGGTTGGGTTAACTTCAACCAAACTACCCCAGAAGGATCAGATACCTTCCCGTCTAAGCTACAGACCGCCTCAGTGCCTTAAACACTGCTAAAACCTGAGACTAGAAAGCAGCCGAGGTAAGGGTGGTGGTGCAAGCCTGTGATCCCAGCACTTGGGAGGCTGAGGCAGGAGGATCAAGAGTTCACGGGGATGGAGGGGTGGGGTTGGGGGGGGGGTGGGACATCAATAGTGAGGCAGGAACTGCCTTTCAGAAGCACAGTGTCCGGGAGGACAAACATCCAAGCACGTGGGTCTTTCCCTTGGCCATCTGAGGCAGCCTGCCAGCACCAGACCGAGCTCCTAATTTGCTTTTATTAGGTGTTGCGGTAGGGTCATAAATGATAGTTTATGCAGAGCTTTACCAAGGGGGGGGAGGAAGGGGTGGCGATTGGTACAGGGTCCTTGGGGAAATCTGGCCCCCATAAAGTTTGGCTAACCTTAATTAAAGTGCAGGTTTCTGTACTCACAGTTGTGTCAGCCTGGGTAGCTTAAACGCTTTCACAGGAAGCTGGGTGATCCTGTTTTTGCTCAGACGAAGAGTCAGCAGTGACCGTGATAGACCATCAAACGCTCCAGACTCCAGGATGCTGATGCGGTTGCTCGCCAAGTTGCTGGAAAGATTCAGGAGAGAAAATGTAGTGGCAGTAGGAGGCCTTCCTCACTCCTTGTGGCTCCAAACCAGCTGAGTCTGCTAGGAAAAGTGCTCAGACAGACCCAGAGGGCCAGATCCCCATTGAGCTGTTTATCATCGCAAGCCTCCCATGCCTGCCCTGACTTGAAGACAGGGAACCTGGGAATGCAGGTAGCAGGAATGTCTGATGAAGAGAAGACAATGACGCAGGCCGTGCTGCAGCACTGTGCTCACGCTGACCGGCATGACTAACCTTTACCCACACCAGCTGCACAGCACAATGCCTGCCTCAAGAGAACCCTCAGATTCCTCCCTCACCACCCACTAGTTCAGGCTGCCCAGGAGAGCCCTAAAACCAAGACATCAACTGGGAGGCAAGGTCAGTGGGTTTTACACTTTTAAAGAAACAGTCTTCACTTGATCCTGTCTAACTGTCTAACTTACATAAAGAAGATGCACAAACCATTCATTTAAATAATTCTAACAACTTCAGGAAGCACTTAGAGACCTCTGTGAGTCCTTTAGAAAACAAGAGATCCATCTTTACAGGGCTGCACACTATGCATGCCAGAGGAGCTTCCTGTGACTACATAGGAAGGGACTCTTTCTCAAAAGCACACGGCAGTGTATAGCTCAGATGCAAGCAGCTCGGAGAACAAATTCTATCAGGTAGCAAAAAACAAGACACAGAAGACGAGACATAGTCTCCACGAAGAGACCACCACACCTCTTCCTGCCCTCCCCAGACGAAAGCTTAAGTGCAAATGAGACAGACTAGAGAAGCTTCAACCGCAGTGTGTGTGCCAAGAGGGAGTGAGGCACTTCTGCTCCCCCCATCAGGCAGAAGCCGAGAGCAGGGCACATGAGGACTCTGCAAACGGGGCTGGACTGTTTGTTCTTAACACTCCAATTAAAGAGCCATCAGTGTGATGGAGACACAGCAGTCACCAGCTGCCAAGGAGAAAGTGCCCTGAGCAGAGAGAGCACAATGCAATCCAGCGTAGCACTAGCTAATAGCTGGACAGATACCTTTAGAAAGCCCCCTCCCAGCAGCTTCACAGAAGCCAAAGCCTCCTGTTCCCAATTCTTGTTCATGGAAGAACCCTCAGAAAGCAATCACTTCTGTCCCTGGAGTCTCAGAATGACCTGGAAAAGGTGGCACCCTCCCTGAGAAGATAGGCTGCCCTGAGTCCTACAACAGCCTCACAAATGAGCTACAGAACAACCAGAAAGAGCCAGGTGATGGGGTGACGTGCACTCGTGACTAGGAACTGTTGCTTTAGCCTCCGTCCTGAGATTCCTCCCCAAAGCCACATTTTCCTACCTATAGGGAGGGCTCACACAGCTTTAGCTTCTCCATTTCTGCCTACCATCCACTCCGTGTGAGGCAGGTACTGAGACAGGTTTTTAATTTAAAAAAAAAAAAAAAAGACATCTAAACAACCACAAAGCTGAGTAGCCGCCCTCTGCAAGGAGCCAGCCACAACACAACCCAGTTTGTTTGAGTGGTCTCTGATGCTAGAAATACAAGCTCTTCATCTCCCTCTGATGTGTATCCACTCATCACCAACTCTTCCCCACAAGTTTCTCAGGGAGAAAGCCCAGAGCATGAGGGCTAAAGTAGACTTTGTGAGCAGAGAGCCGAGGCCTGACTCTTGGGGTCTGCATGGTGTGGGGAGGTGCCTTGAACAGTCAATTACCCTCTTCCTACCTCAGTGCTGCCTTCTGCCTGTAACACCATTGAGTACTATAGGGAGCTGGAAATGGTCGACCCCATCCTTGGTCTGCCAAACCAAGGTCTGACAGCCTCATGGACTTAACCAAGCCTCAGCCAGAGCGAAGCAAGCACCCATCCTGTGTCCAGGACTGGGCACCAGGGCATCCACTACAAGGCCTGGAAGCTGAGGTACACGGATGGCAGAGACACTTACAGTTCCCTTACACGCAGGCCATTCGGGAAACAGGAGCTCCGAATTTCCGTGATGTTGTTCGAACTGAGATCCAGCACTTCCAAGGACAGGTATGACTTCAGCTGGCTTCCATCCACACTGAGGATCTTGTTGTGCTGCCTGAAACAGAGTAGGGATAAGATGGCAGCTACCTCTAACTGTCGCACACACGCACACATGCACACACGCATGCTGGATTGTGTACTCCGTGAAACTAAGCGAGAGACAAGGTAACAAACTCTTGTCTTCCCCACTGTCTCTGCAATTCCACTTTGACCCAAAACTAGAATTGGGTGACATTCAGTGTGTGACCCGTTCCTCTTCCTACTGCATTAGCACCTGCTGGCCCCATGTCACACACAGGCTCTCTGTGCAGAATGAGCTCTTTGCCCAAGTTCTGTGCCTCGGCTCTTCTACCCAAAAGAAGCACCCAGGGCGATGGGATGCTCAGTGAATGGAGGGCATGCAGTGTACCAAGCTGCCCCATCCAACACCATCTCTGATCTCTGCAATACAAGCTAGCACTGTGACTAAAGACTGCAGGTACCAGAGCCCAGAGCTCAGTTCAATCTAACCAAGGATGTCACAAACTGCACTCTACTGAAATGTACTGCGTGCGAAGCGTGCAGGCAGATGCAAGTGTGAAGAACACCATGGTAATGATGACTCAACCTGACTCTGAAATGAGGTAGGAGCTCATGCTGGGCCCAGCTGGGTCCAAATCCCTGAATCCCCAGCCTCGGTGATTTGGGCTTTGGTTTTCTCATCTGAAAGATCTGAAAGAGGAGACCACAGCTTGCTACCTGAAACCACACTAAAGATTCTGGGGAGTACTGAGGTGCTTAACTTCCTTGCTATGACTTATCCACACCTTTAATCCTCTTTCTGCAAAACCCCAAACCTAACTAGCCAGCATTACAACTCCTCAGGAGACAGGCAAGAGACAATGGGGTGCAGGGGGCGGGGGCACGGGTTGGAGCACAGTGAAAAGTTTGCTGGGTGGCAGTGCTGCGACTGTGGGTCCCCGGCACACCCTCTGCCAGCTATGAGTAAACAGGGGCAGCTCTCCAGCCAATCAAATTCTTTCTGGAACAAAAACCAAAAAAGCCTGGTGTTGCTTACCAAGTGGCATCTCCTTTAAACAAACACTTGACCAAATCAGTTCCAATGGGCATAAACAACGCCCTCTTTCCCAGAAGCTCTGGGCTGTCAGGCCCCTTTGTTCTCTTCACAACTCTCCCAGGCCCTGAAACTCAAAATGCATTTGCACAATTGTGCTGAGGGAGAGACAGACTTCCCTGAGAGGAGGGGCCCTGTCCCTTTACCTCTCTAGGCTCCTCCCCAAGCTACTTCCTGAGTTCTTTATTAATGTCTTTAATAAAGGCGGTCTCTTCAGTTTTCTGACTCCAAAAGAAAAAGAGAAGCTTTATTATGTAAAGTGTGGGAAGAAAAAGAACAAGAGATAAAGGCCCAGCACTGGGCCTCATCCGGGACTCTGCATATAGTACTAGGAGCCAGGGACAGAGGAGCTGCACAGGGAAGGAGGGCTCCACACAGAGCCTGGCACTCTGAAGCCTGACACAAGCAAGCCCTGTGACAGACAGCCTTGCCTCTCTCCTCTGCCCAACACCTCCCCTCTGTCTCCTCTGTCCTCAGTCTTTTGTCTTGCACTTTTCTTCTTTCTTGGCAGTATATTTATCCACTGAGCTGCACTCTCAGCCCCCATTCTGGATAGATGCCACTGTTAAGAAGACAAGACATTCTCACACAGTGGGAAAAGTTCCCCACTGAGCAGAGAAGCAGCCATGGAGATGAAGAGACTGTGTCGGAGTGAGGCATGAGCTCTGCTAAGAGTGAAATGGGGAGAAGTCATCAGGAAGGGCCTGAGGGGAGAACTGAGGCAGGAGGAGCCAGGTGGGGACATCAGGAGCTGGGTCAGACTTAAGAGCTGGCTTGTCAGGCTGAACTAAACCAGGAGGCACTCAGTGAGAAGGCCAGGTGAGAAGGGTAGCCACCAGAAAGAGGGACAAGAGAATTAGAAAGGGGGCCTTAGGAGCCAAGCAACAGAGCAAGAGAAACATCCACTGGTCAGCAAAGACAGCCAGGTGAGCAATGCCACTGCAGTCTGTTCCCAAGCCCGCAGCTGAGGGAGCCAATGGGATCACATGTGGGGCGGGGAAGACAGCTGCAAATCAAGCATCTGAATAAGGTGAAACAAGTCGACTTGGATCTTGTGGCTCCCACATCTGTTGATTTAGACAAATGCATTCACAAGATACTCAGGAGAAAAAAGTGATCACGCCTGTACTGCACACATGCAAATTCTTCTTGTCATCATCCTCAGAGCAACAGCATTAGAGTAAGACAATTATGTACAAAGAATTTGAACTATACTGGTATTAAATGTAATCCAGACACTTGGAGTACTGTCCACAGGGACAAACAAATGCTGCATTAATTTACACATAGAACTTAAGCTTTCTGGGTTTAGGTATTGATAAAGAGCCACCACAATTCAACAACAAAACACCATGATTAAAATCTCAGCAAAGGGGGCAGGAGAGATAACTCTGATCTCCTCCAGAGAACCTGAGTTCCGCTTCCGCCATGAATGTCAGGTGCTTGTAACAGCAGCTCAAGGGAGACCCGACACCATCTACAGCCATGTCAGACATAGAATACATCACACAGTCATACACATAAAGAGCATAAAACGGGGCTGGGGACTTAGCTCAGTGGTAGAGCGCTTACCTAGGAAGCGCAAGGCCCTGGGTTCGGTCCCCAGCTCCGAAAAAAAGAACCAAAAAAAAAAAAAAAAAAAAAAAAAGAGCATAAAACAATGTTTCCAATCAGCAGACAGCATTTCTCCAAGAAGTACACAAATGGCCACCAGGTATCAGCGTTTACGGAAAACACAAATCAAAGTTATGGTGGCTCCTCTCAAAGGAACACAAGAGAACGTGGAGACTCCAGCAAGCAGTGGGGAGTGCTGTAGAAAACAGTTAACTAAACAGTTAACTAAGCTGCAGCACAGAATCACCACCTTTGAACACCCCCAGAACAGAAGGCTGATCTCAAGGAGACATTTTCACGTGTTCACAGAAGTATTATTCCGAATATTCAAAAAACGAAGCAACCCACATGTCTAGTGGCAGATGAATAAAGAAAGTGAGGGATAAACCACAGCTGCCTAAACTGTGCCACCTCAGATGGGGCCACAAAACTGAAGATATGATGACAAAATATTAATATGTGTCATGGGTTCACGATGCATCCAACTGCACATACCCATACCTGGCTTCCCTGTAGCCTTGAGTCTGTGCTGTGCATATTCGCATGCTACAGAAACACTTCTGAGCTCACAATTGAAACAACTGTCAGCTACAAAGTCTAGTGCTTTTACTGTACTATTTATACACTCACCAAAGAAGTGTTGCAAAATAATTGATGACCTACAGTCAGTGTTCAATTTGCATACTGATTTTATAGACCCATATGCCTCCCATTGTGTAAGCTTTCTGTTCTTATAGAAAAGTAATTGTTTAACTCTAAAAAGCAAAGACTTCTAAACTTTTTCATTACTGAGCATGTATCATGCTAGTTCATCTCTGAAATATAATCAAATATTACATTTTAAAACTGCTGCTTTACGGGGTTGGGGATTTAGCTCAGTGGTAGAGTGGTTGCCTAGCAAGCGCAAAGCCCTGGGTTCGGTCTCCAGCTCCGAAAAAAAAGAAAAAAAAAAAAAACTGCTGCTTTACTAGACCTCAATTTCACACACACACACACACACACACACACACACACACACACCACACACACACACACACACACACACACACACCACACACACACACACACACACACACACACACCACACACACACCACACACACACCACACAGTTGGATGAATTGTGTTTTAAATTAGGATAGAATTTCCAACAGTTTGTACATGGCCCTAACTATACATCTAACATTTTGCACAACATATACAAAATGGCATTCTTAGTGCTACCAAAGATTTACTTTATTTGTGCATATGTGTAAGTGTGTAATGCAAACCTGTTCGTATATGCAGGTCTGAAGAGGGTGTTATTGGCTTTTCAGTGCTGGAGCTACGAGTATTTGCAGAACAGCCACCATTACGTGGGTTCTAGAATCTAAGCTCAACCCTCACCCTAACCCTAACCCTAAGGACCACGAGTTTGAAGCCAACCTCAACCACACAGCAAATTCTACAGAGTTCTAGGTACCCTAGGCTACATGATGAGAGCCTGTTTCAAAAAGGAAGGGAGAGAGGGCACCAAAAAATAAAATACAAATGTTGTTGCAAAATCAGGTGCTTTTTTAAAAGAAAAGACAATAGAGTGATTGGTGGTGGACATGGAGTTTTAATATTCGAGAGAGGAAGCACCTCAAGGAAGGCTGCACGACAGCAAAAACTACTGCACTTCTGCTTAATCTTTATGTCTATTTCATCTTCAGTTAAAAATAAAACACAATTTAAAAATCAAAACAAAGTGAGTCTTGGTTCATGACACTCTCCTGAAAACAACCGACTGCAGCCTGTCACTTAAGGCCTCTGAGGCAGTGTCTGTCACAGACCTGCCTATGCTCCCACTCTCTAACGTCATATGCTCTGCCCCATATCTGTCCCTGCTGGAGAAGCCACGGGCCTTTGTACTTCCTGCTTTTACTGCCTGGGACACTGCCTCTCCACAGATCCATGAGCCTCATCCCTTACTTCTGCTAGTGAGGCTTTCCTGGCTACCCTTTCTAAAACCATGCCCCACATGCACCCCCACCACCCACCTTGTCTACACTCTTTCTCTGCTACACTGGGTACATACTTGTCTAGCTCTCCATCGTCCTTCCCACCGTGGCAGGCTGCCATGGAGAAAGGTGTCCTTCTACTTCCGAGTGTGCCTGCAGGCTTGAAGGGGACAAGCACAACACAGGTCACCAAAGAACTTCAGGCGAATCGACAGGAACAGAAGTTTGCTAGGCCACAGGTCTTATGACAGTTCTGCCCAGATGCAAAAACCTATGTCATGTCCAAGGCAGCCCAGCTGCTGAGAATACAACCACATTCTCTCTGGGGCCTCATCTCTGCCATCAACTACAACATGGGCCCCAAGTAACCCTTCCTGAACACCCGCCCAAGCTCAGAGCCTGGCTGTTGAAGCGCTGACCCTACAGAAGTGTGTGCTCTCCTTGAAAGACAATCAGTATGAAGATACATGAGATCTGACTGAGGACCCTGGCCTGAAACATGGCACGCCCTACAGAGATGTGCTGTGACTGCTGTCAGTCAAGTTCACAGCCCAATGGTGCCACTCACAGGTGTGAATCTTAGAGAGTCCCACTTGTAAAGTGGAAAATGAAGTTCCTAGAACCCATAGGCTGATGACCTGACATGTTCTAGAAGTTGCTCAATAAAACCAAGTCCTTGCTTTATTAGTCACATTGTATCCTTAGAAGCAATCTGTAGATCTAGTTCATAGGAAGTGCTTTGAAAAAAGGAAGTGAGAACAATGAATGGATAACTGGTTCCCTCCTGTTCCATTGCACATTTCAGTGCAAGTCGGCAAACCAGGCTCTTTTCTCAGGAACAAAGGTCTGAGTCAGAGCTCTCAACTTCACTTAGGAACCAGGCCTGTTTCAGTGTCAAGAATGCCATCCCCTGCCCCTGGAACAACCAAGCAGTCTCAGGGAGCCAGACTTCAAAGAAAATCCAAGACTAACCTCCAACTGACTGGGGTAGATCCCCTTCTTGTTCCCACAGCAAACTCACATCTTTGACCCACGAGTGCAGAACACCCCTAACACCATTTCTTCTTGGTCGCTGAACCTGCCTTCTAGCTCAAGGACACGCATGGAGATCACACAGGGAAGCCGTCCCTCTTCCGTCCTGAAAGCAGAGGACCTGAAAGCCTATCTGTTGGACCAACTCGAGACAGCACACCATGTCACCAAACTGCCTTTTCTTTTTGTCTGTTTGCTTGTTTGCTTACGACAGAGTCCCATGTAGCCCAGATGAGGAAACACCTCATTCCTAATGAATATTCAAACAAGTCATTTTACATCGCCCATTAACCTGACTGCTCACCTACCAAGAAGGTCCACACTCATCTCCTTAACTCTGACTCATCTCCAGGTTCTTATCCAGGGCTGATCAACTGCTGTAGGTAATATAACCAGTCCTGGGCAAAACAATGAAACCAAACAGCAGTCCAGCCAGGTAAATATGACCACCATTTCTACTTGGATGGTTCAGAGCAATGAAGACTCAGAGCTCTGTTGGAATTTACTCAGTTGAGGTCACAACTAATGTAGGAGGAGGTGAGAGGCAAACCCAGAAGACCTTGAGTCTTGGCCTGGCCCACTAAGGTTCTCCCAGCAGGTACACAGTAAAGCTTGGCTCTATTTGCATACTCGCTGGCTATTTCTTTTTAATCTTACGTGTACAGGTAAGTTTTGTCTACATGTATGCCACTGTACCTCATAAGTACCTGTGCCACAGAAGCCAGAACAAATTTCATATTCCCTGAAACCAGAGTTACAGCAGTTTTAAGTGCTGAGGATCAAACCTGAGTATTCTAGAGAAGCAATAAGTACTCTTAACCGGTGTACCATCTCTTCGGCCCCTACCTATTTACTGTTGAACTCTGATGGGTCTATGTAAACTGGCTTCCACCAGTTCCAACTTCCCAGGGTTCTACGTGAACAGCATATGGGTACGGGACCTGTGGGACCAAGCTTAGGCAAACATGACAGTTGGAACCAAAGGCCTCACTCACACTGGAGGGAAGACTAGCTCACAGACAGCTGTCAGACGACTACCTCTGTCTCCTCATTGAGCAAGTGAAGCTGCAGAAGGCTACAGGCTCCTTTTACAAAAGCAAAGGACAGTACAAGGCAGGGGGCAGCAATGGCCTCATCAAAGGAACACTCACAAAGCCAGTGATTCTGCAGTCAGGAATTTCGGGTAGAGGGTGGTAGCCTGGTCACAAGGTACTCATTTCTATCAAGTGTTAGTTTACCCCTGAGGCTGCCCTCTGGGGTAAGGAAAACTCGATACAGCAGAAGTCTGTTACAGGAACACCTGCTAAAGGCTTCAAAAATAATATCACTCTTCAAAGGAGGGTAAGCATGGTAAGCTCCCTCCCTCCACTTGGCTCCATTTTCAGAGCTGATGTTAAATTAGACAGTAAAACATACCGAGGCACGCAGAGGAGCACTTAAGACTTCTTATCACGGGCACCTGTTCCACTCCGCCCTGTGAAGCCTGGTTCACGAAGTCCCCTTAGCAGTGGAAAAGATCTTATGTCCGAGATCACAGCCAGGAGGAGAGGTGAGTGGATCAAAGGCACAGGGACATAGTAGGTCAAGTGGAGATTTCTGGTTCCTGAAATTATGCACCCACTCATTGTCTGTGCCAGCAAACTTACTCTGTAAGAGGCCAGGTGGTGAATAACATAAGCTTTGTAAGCCATGTGATGTTAGTGACAACTACTCAAATTCTGCTTCTACAGTGTCCAAGCAGCATAGACGATATAAAGTCGGTGTGGCTGTGCTCTACTGAAGCTTTACTCACAGAGACAAGCGGCAGCCAAGACTGGGCACTTACTATTTGCTACCTTCTTGATAGCAGGGCAATCAGTTTCTGTTTCTAGGAGAGACTCTAGTTCTCGGTCTGGTACAGCTCTGTAACTGTCTGTTAGTCTCCTTTCTCTACCAGGTTTAGCTACCTGCAAAATTGGGTTAAACATCCCTCTTCGGAGAAACCCTCCCTTTCTTCCTCGCCCATGTTGGACACCTCTGGTTGCACTCTTCAGGGCCTGTCTTTCCCAGCTCTTCAGAAGTAAATGAAACCCAGGTTCCCAGCTCTGACTTGTTCTTTGAAGATGACCCAGGTTACATCCTGGAGCTGAAGGAAAGACTTCAGCCAATGCACCACCATGGAGCGCACAGTGAGCTCCCAGTACGTGTCTTTAAAACTGCCTCAACTACTCTGAAGCAGATTGAGCCGACCAACTAGTCCTCACATCCAATCACTGATGACCTTTAGTTCTTTCAAGCCATTATGACAACTGAACTCTTAAGAAACAAAAATATTCCCTAATTTTAAATCACTAAAGTTAGAAAAAACCTCTGAAGAAAACTGCTTTTTGTTTTTGTTTGTTTGTTTGTTTTTCCACAATCTAGACCTGAACAGGAGAAAAAAGCTGTAACATGTCCAGCAGATCTTCAGCTCTCTCACCTCCAGCCCACCATTCCCACAGCTGTCCCGGAGACAGTTGATCAGGCCCCGCACCAGGGCAATTCTGACTACGTGGAGCACTTTGCACACCATGGCTCTGCTCTGGGCTTATGAGACTCTGCCACTTAGCACACAGCCCACTGGCTCAACCTTAGCAGGCACTCAAAGTCTGGTCAGAACAACTGAAGGCTTCCACGGGTGACGCGGAAAACTATGGTACAGCTTAAAACACAGTACATGTAACTGACACAGTGTGAGACAACCAGAGAGCCTCCCTGAAGGTAAAACAGTGCAGCACTGAGAAGCCCTCCTGCTTCTCAGAGGGGTGTTTGCATCCAAATGCCTCATGATGGAAAGAGTGGAGCGCACAGAGAGCCACACTGTGTGTCTCTCTAAAACTGTCTCAATTACTCTGAAGCAGACTGAAGCCGGCCAATTCACTAGTCCTCACTTCCAATCATTGATGACCTTTACTTCCATAGCAACCCAGAATGCAGATGACAAGTTCAAAAGAACGAGGCACCCCTGAGCAGGCCATGATGCTAGCAGCTGGTTATTTAAAAACATTGTTACAATATAAAAGTCACGCCGATACATTTATACATAAGTTATATACCCAGAGTTCAGCATATTTTATTAAAAAGTGCATATAGGACCCACACGATCATCACTCAGATCAAGACAGAAAACTGCCACCTCCTGACATTCTCTTAACTGCAACTCTTCTCAAATCAATCCTATAATTTCTTCCAACCGTGAATCATTGTGTCTATTTCTATGCTTTATATACACAAAATCCTTCCACATAAACTCTTGTATTTCTGGCTACTTTCGTTCACATTTGAGATCTACTCAGACTGCTCTTTTCTACTGAGAAAGTGTGTGTGTGTGTGTGTGTGTGTGTGTGTGAGAGAGAGAGAGAGAGACAGAGAGACAGAGAGACAGAGAGAGAGACAGAGAGACAGAGAGACAGAGAGTGTGTGTGTATGTACATGTTTGCCCGTTTGTGCGCACGTGCGTGCATGCGCAACAGAATCTAGGTGTGTGTGTGTGTGTGTGTGTGTGTGTGTGTGTGCGCGCGCGCGCACGTTCGCACGGGTGTGTTTGTGTGGGTGTGTGTGTAACAGAATCTAGGTATATAGCCCAGGCTGGCACTACTCTCACCCTCCTAAAGCTTGAGCCTCCATCCAAATGACAGCATGGTATTTCTATTGAAATTTAATTTAGTTATTTGGTTTTTGTTTGTTTTTTCCATTCCATTTTTTAACCAGCACTGGAGTATTTCCAGCTGGGACTATTGTGAAAATCATAACCATGAACATAAGAAAGCCTTCCAAATATGCCTGTTGGTGCGTATCTGGTAGGCATGCAAGGGCCAGTCCTGACATTACCCATGGTCATCAGGCATGCACATCTCCAGCCTCACATGCTGGTAGCTTTCTTGTAGACTACATTCTCCAAGGTTGAAACGAACCTGAGAAACGGTTTGTTCA
Organism: Rattus norvegicus; assembly: GCF_021556685.1. Classification (NCBI taxonomy): domain Eukaryota; kingdom Metazoa; phylum Chordata; class Mammalia; order Rodentia; family Muridae; genus Rattus; species Rattus norvegicus. The sequence continues at coordinate 128,421,515 of NC_141537.1, forward strand.
GTACCCATTTTATGCTATTTCGTTTAAGCATTTTTGGAAGTCACACCTAGCTCCTGTAAAACCTATTATGTTACAAGGGATGTCACAGTGAGATGGCTCAGTGGATAAAGACACTTGCTGCCAAATCTAGCAACCTTAAATTCAATCACTGGGACCCACATGGCAGAAGTTGACTACTAAAGACTGGATCCTGAAAAAGCCATCTATCCGTCCATCTGTCCATCCATCCATCTCAGAATAAGTGTAAAAAACTTAAGTATTAGAAGCATAGCTCATGACCACAGAAGTTCAATCTGAACCCCTTGTTAGGCTGTTAAATGAGGACTAACAACGTGCACAGTGATGATAGCATGTGTAAGGTACAAGCTGGCAAGAACAATGTCAAAATTAATGCCTGTATGCAGCCTCAACGCAAGGCCCAGGAGACTTTTAAAGCAGATGAGCACAGTAGAGCTTTCAAAGGCCAACCTAAAGAAAAGTTCAACATGACAATCAGAGGTATTGTTGCCCCCACTATCCTAGTTTATAACCATCTTCCTAAAGACAAAACCAAAACCATCTGTCCCATGGTGCGAACTGAAGACCTCCTAGAAGACACCAGTATCCTGTAAGACGGTCCAGCCCAGATGATTTGGTGGACAGGAAGTGAGAATCAGAGCGAGCAGGTCTCTTGCTCACGGCCTCTCTCTTCCCCTGCTGCTAGTGAATCACCCGTTCCCTGGGGAATTTTGGCAGATTCTCAGCCTGGCTGCAGATGACGTTTTGAATCTGTTTATTCAGGTGGAGATTGGATAAAAAACAAGAGCAGCCCAGTGGCAGGATAAACAGCCTCCGCCAGGCAGGGTCAACCCTCCTAAGGCAGGACTGGGCTGTGTGTCAACCAACCTCCCAGCCGGCTCACTTCCTTCAGGATCACTGACCCCCTTGGGGTCCTCACCATACAGTTTCCATTAACTCTTTGAAAAGAAAAGACCTGATGTCTCTCACCCACGTGAACGCATGGCTTCAGGGACACTGCTGCAGCAGATTCCACTTGTCTCCTCACCACCAGCTTACAAAGACTGAGCTAGAAGCTACAGGTCTACAAAGAAGAAACCCAGGCACAATCAAGGAGCATCATTTAAGTCTACAGAGGTGATTGTCAACCTTTGGGTCTCAACCCCTTTGGGGGTTCTAACAACCTTGTCACAAGGGTCCCATATCAGATATGCTGAATATCAGATATTTACATTGTGATTCAAAACTGTAGCAAAATTACAGTTATGAAGTAGCAACAATAATTTTATGGTTAGGGTCCCCACATGAGGAACTGTATTAAAGGGCTGCAGCATTAGGAAGGGTGAGAAGCCGGGATGTAGAAGGACCCAGCCTAGGGGAGAACTGGTTGGTGAGGACGAGGTAACTGTCAGTGTTGCTGCATCCTATATAAAGATGCACAAATAAAACAGTAACAAAGAATTCCTCAGGAAAATGTACATTGCTGGGTAAAAAGGGCCCATGTGAAAAGGCTTCCTAATACACACTCTGAAGAACAACATTCTGAGAAATTCTGAGGAGATAAAAACACCTCAACAGGAAGGTATCAGTTTCCAAAAGGGATAGGAAGAAGGCAAGGTGGAGGGGTAAAACAACTAGAGTCCCAAGAGACTCACTGCACATCTCGATCCACAGAGCTGCAGCTCCAGGAGACACTATGTCAGTCTGTATTTACTTAGCATCAAGTATTAATAATGGACCCCAGGAAGACAAGGAAAGCAACCAATGGGGTGGAAGGGGGTGCTAGAGAATGCTCTCTACTTTACAACGATTCTATAAGCCTGTATCTGCTCTAAAAGTATATTAATTAAAAACAAAATCTCAGCCAGGTGTGGATGGCCGGTGCCAATTATCCTAGCACTTGGAAGATGAGACAGGGGAAGACTGAACTTGAAGCCAGCCTAGTGAGCCCAAAGTTATCCTGGGCTGCAAAGTGAAACCGTCTCAAGTCTCAGCCCCCACCTCAAAAAAGTCTCCTTAGGGATCATGTAGTCCTGAGATCACAGCAGTCAAATGTGAGGTGCACACTGGCTGGGCCGTCCCACTTTCTCTTCTTAGCTGCTAGACCCTCAGTTCCCAGAAAAATGCTTTGAAGAGAAGTTGCTCCACCAGGGCTTGTTTAGCAAACAAGTGAATTATGACTCCAGCTCAACCTCCTGACAGTTACGAGGAAAAAGCACAGGAAAAACCATCGAGTCTGACACTTTTTAACAAAGAGGAGGAATTAAAAGAAAAGCAGAAAGTTAACTTTCTTTTCCAGGTAAGGAACCTATAGGCGATTTTAAAGAAAACAGTGGGAAGAGGTGGGGAGATCAAGGCTAGCTGCTGTTTCTTTTTGCCTGGCTCCGGGACAGTGGGCTGTCATCCTAAGGTCACCAGCACAATGCTTTCCCACTCCCTCAGAAGGGTTCTAGTCAGATGCCACTGACCAGTGTTTTCTGAAAGCCACATCTCCCTTTAATCCCTGGGGACACAGGCTGGGATCCCCAATACTGCCTGGGTTTTCTAAAGACTTGTACTTCCTTCCATGCCTGCAGGAGGAGATCTGTCCTAATATCTGGGCAGGGCATGGTGTCTATCAGAGTCAGAAGGCCATCTGAATTTTCATCTACATACAGACATCCTACATGGAAAAGCCACAAATGTTTTCTTTCCTGGTCAAGGCCACCACCATGGCCCCCAGATGCTCTCTCAGCTTTATCTTCCCTAAAAAACTGTTTTCCTTGTTTCTGACCCTAGCCACCTCTACCTGTACATATGCTACCTCATACCCTAGCACACCCACGGTGCTTCCCTGCACCCTCCTCCACTAGACCATAGCAGACTGCCAGGCTGTCAAGCCTCCATCCCTGGCACAACCAAAGGGCCAAGGGTGCGGCAAGACTAGCCTTGCCTCTCCTGACTTATAGGAAACAAGTCTAAAGCCAGTCTCTTACGTGGTCAAGGTCATGGCCCATGCCGGTAGGAAAGAAAACTCCTACAGAACAATGAGGAACACAGCTTCTCTCAGCCCCCAGAGTCTGAACGACATCAGACAGAGCCAGGCAGTGCCCAGGTTCCTGCCCAGTCCCTTGCACCTAGCAGTGTGCTAAATGGATTTCTCTTCCTGTTACTGGGATGGAGAAGGAGAAAAGGTAGGAGCTGGAAGTTGCTAAAACAAGACAGGAAGAGAACCTTTTAAGGTCAGCAACAAACTCCAGGTACCCTGACTAAGCAGCCATAAGGAATAGTCTCTCTCCACTAAGGGATATATCCAGCAAGGGTTCTCATCAAAGAGACCCACACACACATGCAAATGCTAGTTTGTGTGGGGAACATCAGGAGCCCAAAAGCCAATGGGTTCTGTCACCAGCTCTTGTGGTCCCTCTTCCTACTGACCTCACCAGCCAGAACTAGAAAACAGATGTAACTAGGATGAGAAACAACAGGGTGACCTCATATCACATTCCAATCAGAGCAGAGACTCCTTCACATGGCACACTTCATGTCATCCCTGGGTGTCAGGTATACCAGAAGGCCGTCTATCCAGTGTAAGCCAAAGGCAGGATACATGGGCTGTCGGTGTGCACAGCGACCACTCTAAAAGTCCTAGACGGAGAAAAGTAGGATGGAGCTCTCGCCCAGAGTCTGACAAGCAACCAAATCTTCATTCTTACTATTTTGCACAATGACCACTCTGCTTTTCAATCTGGTAAATAAGCTTATTAAAAAAATAACTAAAAACCAGTGAAACGTGAATTAGATGCTGAGCTGTAGAACCTAATCTTTTTCATTTTAATTATTTTCTTAGATTGTATTTATTTTTGTGTGTAGAAATGGCTTTTGTGTTTTCTGACTACATATCTGTGCACATGTGTAGCGTGCCTGCAAAGGACAGAAGAGGACACCAGAGCTCCTGGACCTGGAGTCGTGTAAGTGCTGGAATTGATATTGGTCCTCTAGAAGAGCAACCAGGACTCTTATCCCTGAACCATCAGTCTGGCCCTCAGGAGACCTAATCTTTAACTGGAAATTCCTAGATAAGGAGTATGTATGGGGCATGGCCTTCACTGATTCACTATGTGTGCACTGGGCACAGATGAGGATTCTGGGTACTGCAGTCTGGAGTCTCCTATAAAACCCTAACAGCCTCACAGCATGTGAGCCTACTCCAGGTGGTAGACACTTTAAAAAGTCACTGTAGCTGGAACCTGGATTAAACTCACTGGAGCTTAACCACAGACAGGCTGGCCTTCTCACTTTGCAGATGGAAATAACTTTACACAGGAGCTCAGAATGTAAATCCCATACTCTCAGGGACGTGATGGAGGAGGGTAGTAGTCAGATCCTTGGGGAAGAGATTATAACTGGACAGGACCCAGAACCTCCCATCAGAGAGAAGCATCCCCTGTGCTAGGCTACCATGCGATCAGAATAGTGGTAGGACCTGTTTCTACAGATGCTGAGGAAGCAATGAAACTAGGAAACATTGTATATGTACCCCCAGTGACCCACACACCTGCCCTTAGCCCACAAGCTATAAACACATTGTTGCTTTAGGGCATCAGACCTCCTCTATCTACACTGAACATGACTAAGGTGGTCAGCTTCCCCATGCCTACACAGATGAGGAGGGTAACTCTCATTTCCTAGGCTGAAAGCATGATGGCATGGAAGCATGCTCCAAGGAGAAGCCTTCCACCCTCTGGTCCCAGCCATGCCAGGCAAGGTTCATCTAGATCCACACTCAGAGGCTACATCCTGGCTGGGAGTCATCCAGCAAACTGGTGTTCTGTGAGCAGAAGAGGCACAGGAAGAGAACAGAAAGCGAACTGGAGCCAGGATGTCCTAGAAATTTCTTCAGGGGCCACCAAAGGGCCGCCTGCCACTGAAACATTCCCCTAGATCCATAAGCCAGCTTTGGAACAGCCCTGCAGTTCCAGGCAGAGAAGCTGTTTCAGCATTTGGCTGCAGCCTCTAAGACAAAGTCCTCTCCCTCTGGGGAGTTATACCATGTTGTGCCTTTAAAAATAAAACCAGGCCTGTTTCCTGCCTCATCTGGAAGACTTTTGATCTCCTGATCATAAGTTTTAGACTCTCTTAGCACACAACTTCCCAAGCCTTTCAGCATACAAACTAAGCACACTTGGAGAGTCAAGGATGGGATTAAAAGTTGGTCCTTTAATGATGTCCTCCTTATCCACCCTATAGAGGACACGACTGCTACAGCAGGGAAACACCATAGTCAATGCCACTGTTCTGCACCCCTGAACACCAGACCCAATCCTGTCTGCTCTGCCGGCCCACAAGAGCAAACACATGTTCCGTTTCTTTCTTGGAACTACATGCTTTTAAAGCATGTCATTGTGCAGTTAAATGCCAAAGGTAAGCCTGCAAAACATATGGAGGAAAAAACCGAGAGAAAATTTTTCAGCTTAGCACTAGGCAAATTCTTAGACCTGACTCTAAAAGCACAATCCAGAAGGCGAGAAAGTAATGTACTGGACTTTACTTCCAAATATCAGACTAGGGGAAAGCATTTTCAAACTACACATCCATCACAGACCCAGGGTCCTGAATGCGTAAAGACCTTACAGAACTCAAATACTAAAAAGAAAAGTAAAATAACTAGTTTGAAAATAAGCAAGAAGTCTGACATTTCAGCAAAAAGATTCACAGGCAGCTGGGCACTGGGGTGCACACCTATGAGAAGTGGGAGCTCAGAGCCAGCCTGAGCTGTACCAAAAAACAGCAAAAAATAAAATAGCCCACAGGTAGCAAATAAAGCAGGAGAAAATGTTCAACAACACGGACCCTCAGAGAAATGCACATTTAAATCACAATGAAATATAGCTAAATCTACAGATTTAAGAAGGTAGCAGAATGGCCAAAGAATTAAAAAATAAAACTTATACGGGATTGGGGATTTAGCTCAGTGGTAGAGTGCTTGCCTAGAAAGCGCAAGGCCCTAGGTTCGGTCCTCAGTTCCGAAAAAAAAAAAAGAAAGAAAAAATATATATAACCAAACGCTAACCAGAAGGGGAAAAAAAAAGCCAGTGTGTTCTTTATACATTGCTTGTGGAAATGCAAAATGGCACAGCTATTTTGGAAGAGTGCAGGAGTTTCTTTAAAACAAACAGTCAGACAGAACATGCGGTGTCATGCAATTTGTCCACTGCACTTTAAGGCATTTATCTCAGAGAAATTTATCTCAGAGAAATGAATGGTCACAGCAGCTTTATTCAGAACAACCAAAACCTGGACAACCCACAGATGTCCTTCAATGTGTGAAAGATCAGAGTATGATATATCCACACTGTGGGATACACCTGCTATCAGAAAGGAACACAGTATCAACACACAAGCCCACCAACCTCCAGGGAACTACACTCAGCAAAAGGACGATCCCAACAGAGTGTGCTGAACACTTGAAAAGAAACAGTACAAGCAGATAGCGCCTTGGTGTGGGAGCAGGAGGGAAGTGGAATGAGCATGCGGGCGGCCTTTAGTGGGCATGGGTATGTTCTAGGCCTTGACTGTATGATAGGAATGCCCTGGCTCTGAAATTTTACAAGATTGCACCACTGAGGAAATGGAGCTAAACCTATTCAGAGAATTTCTATTTCTCACAGCCACTTGTCAATCAACAATTACCCTAAAGTAAAAAGTGTAACAAGAACAAAATGCCAGGACAGTCACGGCTAACAGAAGGCCTGGTGGAGTGAGAGAAATCTACTGCACAGATTCCACTAAAGGAACCAATATACCAGAAAGCCAAGAATGACCACACACGCACGCACACACAATCTCTAAACTCCAACAGGTTTATAAAAGATCATCCAGAAGGAATATCTGCAAGTAGGATCAATTCCAGGCAGACAGACCAGGCCTTCTGATTTCAGGTAAAGGAAACCAACAGCCTCAGAGCACAGCAACAAAGCGCAAGCCCCTCACCCCAACCTGAAGCTACAGGAGACAGCAGGAAGAAAGGAGACCCCATTTACCTTTACCACAAAGCCGAGTGTTCCAGAACTGACTTCCCAGCAGCCCTCCCATGGATAGTATCTTTTTATCCCCCAAGGCACTGTCCCAAGCAGCTGTGCAGAGGCTCTTGGCCCTGGAGACAGGGCCCAGGGTGCCACAGTGCTGTAGCCTCCCCACACTCACTCAGCACCCAGTTAAGAAGCTGGGAACAGAAACCACAAATTGGCACCTTTGCCTCAGCTGTTTGGGTTTGAAATACATCCAGGAAGTGAGGAAACTGCCCCGGAATCTGCCCTAGAGTCATGTCTTCAAGGGCAGGTCCCCATTACGGGCAACTCTGCTGGCATTACCACAAAGGAGGCTGGGGCTCTGCCGAGGCTTGGCACCAAGATCACTCCCCTGGCTGTAGGAACTGACAGCCATAACCCCCCAGAAGAACCAGCTATGTGAGAGGATGGGGAAGATCACCCTGACTGCAGAGGCATGAAGCCTTTCCCCGGATTTGCAATCCTTAATGAAAATGGTACCAAACGAGCTCCAAATGAGCTCACCTGAGATCAACAAGTGCTTGTAAAACAAACACTACCTGGACAGAAGCATCTTGCACACATCCAAGGTGTCTCACACCTAATACAACTTGCTATGTCAGCTCAGGACTCGACAAAACTCCCCTAAGCTCCCAGACCACACATTCCAGAACAAAGTGAGCAACCCGCTTGAGATGTGGAGAGGAGGAACCTCTGGGAAGAGACTTGCCTTCTCTGTGCCTTTGGCATCCCATTGAACTACAGCAGTGCATCTCAGAACGCACATAGGACAATGCCAACACACAGCAACTCTGTTATCATTGTTTTATATATAAAAAGGTGGAAGGATAACATGTGACCATTTTTTAATTCAAAAAATGTCTATTTCATATGCCTGCCAATATACCAAGTCATCTAGCCTGTCTTTACAAACTGTTAACCTCTGCACAAGTGGGTTGATTCTGCGTTCCATATATACTGCCCAACAATGGCAGGCCTTATGAAAGAAAGGCCTGGTATAAACATGAACACATTTCTTCCACTTGGGCTAGGACAGCTGAAAATGGCTCCCAGGTGTGAGCAGACACAATAGGCCCAGCCTTCTTTGCAAGGTCATGCTGCAGGTCAAAGTCAAGCCAGCCATTTTCGGATTAGGTGCACATGCACTAGAGGCTTCCCCAAGTGCTAACTGGATTAGAGAAGCCACCTGCAGGAAGTGAGGAGGGGAGGAGGGGAGAAGGAAATGGCCCAGTTGGAATGAGTCTGCTGGTGTGGGCAGGAGCCAGCCCCTTTCACACGGGAGGTTGTGCAACCACAGCAGCTCTGCTTCCAAGAGGCATGTCACAGAGCCCCGGAGGGTGTTCAGAACCCGCTGCAGCAAGGAGTGGCTCCTCCCCTCCAAGGCCTCCATGGTTTCTCAGGCCATCAGGAGCAGCCTGTATTCCCACTGGATCCTGTACTATATTGAGAGAGGGAGAGAAAGGGGAGGGGAGGAACAAAGGGAGAGGGAAAGGGGGGAGAGAGAGAGAGAGAGAGAGAGAGAGAGAGAGAGAGAGAGAGAGAACACCATCCAAAGAACTAATATCAGCACTCTTGAGCTGCTGAGTTCCCAAAAAGGCAGGGACCTCCATGACCACGTTGGTATTCTACAAGCGCCCCCCTGCCTGGGCTCCCCCAGCTCTGCAGCTGGTGTTCCCTTCACTTTCTCAGCAAATAACTTGCAGATGTACCTCTCATCTCCCTGGCTTACCACCACCCCCACTCTCAAAGGCGAGGGAGGGGGAGAGAAGGAAAATGACCAGTCATGACTGTGTGTAATTTGGCAGGCTCTCTAGGAGGCAGGCCACATGGGCTCCTTTCCCAGAGAAAGGCTCACTTCAACTGGGGGCAAAAGGACGTCTGCACTGCAGAATCCTGGGAAGCTGCTGGGACACAGGGCTGATCTCTGGTTGGAGTAGATATTTAATCTTCTGTTTTGAGGCTCACTGGTGGCACTCAGCATCCGATGAGGCTGCAGTCCTGAGTCCACAGGTCCTCTCAACAGAAGCTTGCTGGCTTGCCTAACAGTTAGTTGCTTGCTGACAAAGAAAAAAGACAGAAAGGCAAACTGACCCCCCCCCCAAAACAGAGCTAGCCATGTCCTAATCATCCTACAAGTACCCCTGAATGCCCTAGGGTTTCACTGCGCTCGCTGAACAGTGGTAAATTACACCCGCTTCAGGGAGGGGAAGAACGGAAGTCTAATATTAGAGCTGTGGATCAGAGTCCACAGGGTACCCACTGAGATTTCCAAGTCCTTGTCATAAACAAAGATTACAGTAGGGACACATGGACAGGGATAGAAATGGGAACAGTGTATTAAGGAAGTGAAAGGCACTCCTAAGAACAGGAATGGGCTGGACAGCTGGGACAGGACTGAGATTTGTCAAAGCTTCCTGCCCTAAGCCTGGCAGCCCTTTGCAGCCCATGCCCTTCACTACCTTCTCTGGAGGGCTCCGTGGGCTTTCGATTTAACTTCTGTTTCCTATAGCTGGGGGGAGGGGTTTCTAGTCTCTGCCAACTGGCTTCAGCTCTTGTGTTAATTGCTGATGCCTCCCTCTCTACTCTGCTACCACAGACAGGATAAGCTACTTCTGGTCAATGACTCTTCATTTGAAACCCTTTCCCGCCATGCATCCATCAGTGACATGAAGTACCTCAGACAGCACCCAGCCCTTGTAGGATGATTATCTTTCTCTTTCTCTTTCTCTGCAGGTACACGTTTTCCTCAGGAAAAGAAGGCACAGTTGTTACTAAGCTTCTCCCAGGACCTCCCAGGAGCCTCCCCAGACGCACAGGCCTAGTGTACAACTGCCTAGTCCATTAGGAACCAGCCCATGCCCTGCTGCTTTCCTTTATTGTTAAACCTGAGCACTGTGAGGAGAAAGAGCAAACCAAAGCAAGCTTCATTTCACAGGTGCCTGGGACTGCCTGGCTCACCCTGGGTCGGAATTCAGAGAGCAGCCCTGGATGTGAGGAAGACAAGACTTTGCAAATGGGAAGTTGGCAGGCAAAATAGACAGGGAGGGTTACGGGAGCAGAACATAAGCATAACACGTTAGCCATAATGATTCCTGAAACAAAGGCATGGCTGCAAGGTGGGCATAACAACGGGTGGCTGCAACAAGGCAGCCATAGCAAGCCTTTGAAGTGAAGGGAGGCTTGCAAGATGCTACCTGAAACAGGCAGTATAGAACCATTTGTAGTTAGGGTTACAGGGGGCACAGCCCAATCCTTGAGGAACAGGTCTAATCATAAACAGGAGTGAACTGGTTTGTCTTATTATAAGATGGCTTTTACACCTAAGACGGAGGCAGGCTGGTCTTCACTAACCTTTTGCCTACCAATGGTGAGGACTAAAGCCTTCCCAGGGCAGAAGGCTGGGAAAGCAAGAAGAAATGGCAGGGTTATATACAATTCAAGGCTGGAAAAGACAAGAGGGGACCCATTAGAGCAAGGAGAGAACTGCATGCCTCACCAACAAAGAGGTGCTTCAAGGCTTAGGTGAGGACAAGGATCTCAAAGATGCCAGGGACTGATACTCACAGTTAGGCGAGTGAGACTAAACCTGACTCCTGCGGGCCTTCACCAGCACCGGGCTCTAACTGTTTGTTCAGGGGCAGTATGTGTCCTGCTGGGTGGGGCACACACAAGACTGCTCCTCCGCTCCGCTCCTTCCCTCCCTAGCACCTTGGAAAGTCAGCTGGAGAGCCCCAACTCAGCCACCTATAAACAACAAACTGATAACGCTCGCTCGTCAGTATATCATGTCTCCTGCCATTCAACTCTCCTGAGTGTTCACCTGAAGCCCACTCCTCCAGGCAGACAGATGCCTGCTGCCACACAGGTGACACCAGGAAATGTCTGGTTATTGTCTTCCAAAGTCTAATGGGCTTGGGAAGAATACATCAGGCTGGCCTCCTCCCCCACATCTCACAGAAAGGCAGGCAGTGGTCCTTCCTCCACAGCGGGCTAACAGTGCCTTGGAAAACATAAGCTAATTATCTTGTCCCAAGCAGAACCTTTGAATCAGGGCTGCCAGCTTTCAACACCCTTGACTGTCTTTCTTCCGGTGACTGGCTATTGGTACACCCACGAGGGGAGCAGCTACAGCCACCTCAACCGGGAATACCCCATGACGCCCAGTTTAAATATATTTTGTATAAACAAGAGTAAAATGAACCCCCATCTGACAGTCAGCCTCAGCTATAAAGATGAGCATTATTTCACCCTTCCTGGGATAAACATCATGTGCTAGAGACTTTTTTCCCCATGAGCTCTTCACTGTATCTGCAAATACTGGCCTTTTGGGGATGTACTCACAGAAGTTTGAAAGACAGCTAGGGAAAGTCAAAGGCAAGAGCCCCTCCTCCTCCGCTTGTATCTCAGGTGAAGGGTAAACACTCCTGTCACAATGCACAAACCCCCACCTCAGGAATATTAGCAACTGAGTTCTATGTCCAGGCAAGTTATACCTGTGACTGTGAACTATGATCTGTCTCTAAAAACCTAATACACAGCAGAGGAGAAGAGGAGGAGGAGAAACAAAGAAGAAAAGGAATAAGAAGAAAAGAGAAAACAAATTTGCTTGTGCTTCAAGCTGAATTACTGAGGGTCTCATCTCAGGACCTGAAGTCAGGCATAATTTCCAAAGTTGAATAAAACCCCCGAACCTCTGGCTTTCGGGAATGTGTTCATGGCGGGAGTGGGGGAGAAAGTGGAGTGTGTCTGTGGAACACAGCTCTCTCCCCATTAAATTTCCAATTACACTTTCATTATGAATTGATTTCTGCACTGGCCGCTCCTCCAGAGGATCTGAGTTTGACTCCCAGTACCCACGGGGCGGCCCTCAACCACCTATAACTCCAGTTTCAAGTGACACAATGCCGTCCCTCTGGGCTCTGTGAGCACCAGGCGTGTGGACATATAACAACCACACACGTGAGCTAAAGTGATAGTAGTAGTAACAATAATACATGTAAGAGAAGCATTCCAAGAAACAACATAAACTTTAAATAGCAATATTACAAAATCACAAACAATTCTGTGTAGCTACCTGCTGCCCAGGTGTCCTGCCCATCCAGGACACAGACTGAGAAGAACAAAGAGCATGGCGTGGTGACAAGTCACAGTCTGAAGTGTTCGACACCTGGAGAAGTGCGGCAGCCTCTACAAAGATCACTTGGGGAATTTGCTGCCAGAGCTGGAAGAGACAGAGCGAAGCCTGCGCTACTCTGCAGTGATGAGTGAGAAGCCACTCTCACTGTTCATTGGTCCAAGTGTAGCAAGCAAAGCTGGAGAAGCATAGACCTTCAACACAAGTGGGACTGACTCGTCAGACAAAGTTACTGTTGCTCTGAGAATCAAAACCTGAGTTTCCAGAACTCCTCCGCCCCAAATTATTTTTATCATGAACATAAAAATCTGCTGGTAGATTCTGTTCCTTTTTAACCAAAGTCTGTTTCTTTTTCTGAGATCCATTTTTAGGAAATGAACTCCCTCACTCCAACCCAGTCCTATTGAAAGCTTCCCTTGGGTTTTCATGCTTTCTGTCACTAAGGACAAATGGCTGGGCGTTAGCCCCAACATTAATGCAAGCAGCCCTGCTCTTTCACAAACCTGCTAATTGACTCAGATCCCTTCAATCAGAAAGCAATAACCAATGAAAACTGTGTCAGATGACCCCAGCTTTTCAAATTCTTTTTGATGCCCTGATATTAAACACAGGCACGAAATGGAACCTCCTCCATGAGGCCTTCCCAAGGTGGACACCTAAAAAGAAGGGAAGTGTGGTGTGAGAACTCAGTCCTGAGTGAGAGAAGCAGGAGCTCACTTTAAAGCTGCATCCAGAAGGCCAGAAGTCCACACTGAAAGTCAGAACCTACTACTACAGTCTCAGGTCCCAGAAGTCGCAGCAGTTGAGGCAGAAGGTCGGGGTGTGTGCTTCGCCACAGAAGGACAGTGAGAAGCTGGAAGTGGACCTACTGCCCACCTGTTGGCAGCAAAGTGGCTGATAATAATGCTCTGGGGGTCACACTGGGGTCATACTGCTAACTAATCGGGAAGAAAGGCAGTTTCAGAACAGAGAAGATATCCTTCAACTACTAGTTTCAGAGAAATTACTGCCCAAGTCAAATGGGGACAAGAGAAAATCAATGAAGCATTTGCCAACACAAACCTGTATTTTCTAAACTGAATCACACAGAAAAGAAGGCTCTTTTAGCTTTACATATTCCAACATGGTCCAATGGAAGATGAGGAATAGGATCAAACAGTCCCACTGCTCCCTGGCATTGGTGCCAAAGAGTAGAACCAACTTTTAGTTAGTAGAGCAAGAGAAACTTCAAAGACTCGCAGGCCCAGGGACTATGCCAGGGGCCCTGCTGCCACCAGAATAAGTGGCCTGGAATCACCCGTGAGGGCATTCTCATCCGGCATCCATTCTACTGCTGTCTTGCAACAACAAGACTTTGGGGAGCTAGTCCCCCTGGCTTCCTCACCAAGTAGGGAGCAAGGGAATGAATGCAGAATTTCTTGTATCTAATGAGTGGGCAAGAGACCGCCGAGCCCTTGTTAAATAAGGCCTGTGATGGAAGTGGAACCTGGGCTTCCAGGAGCCACAAGTTATAAGCATCTTCAAGTGTTGTGCTTTGTGAACACAAGGGATTATCACATCCCTAATTAGCTTCACATACGGCTAACTGACATAATTTACCAGCAATTAAACACTCTCCAGACACTAAGCACAAAGGCCAAGTAGATACAAAAAGAAAAACAGACCTTTGCCTATCTAAAAGGGATACAGCTTTCATTCACAAAAGCACCTCACAGAATAAAGGTTGATTCACAAATCTTACACCAAGGTTCACAGAGCTGACAAGCCACCTGCCAGAAGCAGTGGACGTGTATCATGTCTCATGGGACATGATATGCTTTATCAAAGTTCCTTCCACTCTCCCTTGGTCTTGACCTTGCTCATGGTGAATGTGTAAAGAATAAGGAACGCATTTTGTAAATGAGGGAAAAGAGGTTCCGAGAGGGGGGAGTCATTTTTCCAGGACAAGAGAGAGTCATATTCTAATCCCTATGCTCTCCTGCAAGCCACCAAGCCTTAGAAAGGGCACAGTTCCCTGAACACAGCTCTTGTGGCCAGCCAGAATCAGATCTGCAAGCTACACCAGCAATGTTCCTAATTTCCTGCTAAGAGCTTTGCCTGCTGAGCCTGTGTTGAGAGGACAATGTATACAGGTGAGACGATGAGTCATTAAACCAGCAAATAAGAGCTATACAGAGAAACGTGCGGAGACTGGAAGTTCAGTAACACATGGAAATCTGCGGGGAAGCTGCCAGAAAACCGGGTAGCGAGCTCTACTATACCCAGGGCATATTTGGAAAGCCCACTGAGTGAGCTTAAACCTGTGTCACCTCACCTGATGCCACAGGAATGGAGTGAAGCCAGGTGCTTAATCCACAGAAAAGGCTAGAAGCAGCTTAAATGACAGCACCTTCAAAGCTCCCTCCTCTTCGTTTTTGGCTAAGACCCTGAATGTTTTGTCTACAGTGACACACCGTATTACGATTTGAGTTTGAACTGTCCCCCACAGACTCATGTTTGAGTGTTTGAACCATGGCTGATGGCATTAGGGAGCTTGTGGGGGCCTAGGTAGCAGAGTGTACCACTAGGAACAGGTGCTTGGAGGTGACGAGGACTCTGGTCCTAGCCTCTCTGTGGCATTTGGACAGCCACAAGCCCCTACTGCAACAGACCAATCCGACTACACCACTTGCAGCCTCTAAGGTGGATCAAACCCTTCTGAACCAAAATCAATCTTCCTTGCGTAAGTTGTTCCCGTCAGGTGCTTTGTCAGAGGCGCACAAGCAAACACCACATCTAGGCTTTGTCTCACCTTACAGACAGCGACAGAGAACTCCTCACTATTAGTATGGTTCCAGTGTTTTGCAGGTACTTTATTATTCTTTAGGGCCATAAAAGTAAACTGGGTTTACCAAAATTCACTATACAAACTTACTGGTGTAAGTTCAGTCTTTTAACCTAGTTTAATCACCCAAGTTAGTTGCTTCAATTACTAAAAGCAAGGGATCTGTTATATGTGCTTTGGGCGGGGGTTTTAAAAAAGAAAAAAGACTAATTTTCCCCAAGTTAGAAATGCAGCAAAACTTTCAACTTGTAATTCTATAAACTCCCAAAAAGCAAAATACAGTATTTGCTATAATCATTATTAGACAACTGAAGATAGGCCAGGAAATATCGGAAACCAAGTGTCAGTGAGCACCATAGCCCCAGCCCACAGCCCAGGGTCCCCAGGTGGCACCACTTACAAGAAGAGGGAGACGACATGCATGGAGGCAGCGCCCAGGGATGGCACGGCTGTCAGCTCATTGCTGTTGAGGTACCTGTAAGAACAAGAAGCAGTCCGTCACTGCGAGCATCGACATCAGCAGTCAGAAATCACGGAAAAGTAATAAGCCAGTGCTGTAGCTAACCATAGTAAGGCTACGACGAGACGTGAGGTACAAGATAAGGCATTTAGAATCAGTTGTTAAAGGGAGATGAGCCACATGAAGTCAAAAACCACTAATCACCTATCACACCCCTGACAAGAAGTAAACAAAAACAGAAACTATGTTGTGGCTTCCTATCAGGCTCAGAAACCAGAGTAACAAGGGAAGTGGAAACAGGTCCCGATGCAGGTTCCAGCCAAATGTGTTCCCATGACCATCAACAGAAATGATCGTGGTGAACTGAAGCAGTCACAAAGGAAGACAGGAAGAACAGATCCCTCCTACATATTCTGGCTCTGTGCCCTAGGCAAGGGGCAACATGAGAATGAACAGGAGCCTGCTCACTCCAGGGTAGCATTCCAGGGCATCCAGTGTACGTCCTCCGATGTAACTAGGGGTCTGGACTCACACCCTCATCTATTTGAGGTTCCAGCCTAGTTGGACTCAGTGACGTTTGAAGAAAACAAACAAAAACAAGTGTATCACACTTCTGCAAACAGACATTTTGACACTCCTTTGCAGACAGAATTCACTCTCCAGGAGCCTGTCCCTAAATCTGGATAGTCTAAATCCAGATTTCCACAGTTGATATCTTTTAATGGATGAGAAAGTCCGCAAGCCAAAGTATAGCCTGCCTTGTCTGCCCCCCAGAGGCTCTACAACCTGGCCTCTTTATGTGAGCATGCAGGGCTAAATCTAGGAAGAAAATCCAAAGTCAGACTTACAATGCAAGCCCCAAAAGACTTAAGAAACCCAAGGCACAAAGTTCAGGCTTCTGATGGGACAGGCTAGAAGGAAACAGGATTTAACAAGGGGACTGAGGGGATAAAATTGGTTATCTTGTCCCCAGTTTCTTAACGGAGATACATCTTACAAAAAACATCTTACTCCATTTGAGGACAAGACCACAGAAATGACAGCTGTATTCAAACAAGGGCATGGCTTGGCTCCTTGTTTGAATCATCTGGCTGGCTGCCATCTTTTCAGAAATGAATAGAAGTGGTGGGGGCTTGAATTATCCCATTTGCTTTCTTCAGTGCCAAAGTCAGTTAGGGATGAAGCTTGGCAATTACTGACTGTAGGACACAGAACGCCTGTTTCGCTAATTCCATGTCTGAAGCATCTGGCAGGGAGAAGGCAGGTCTGTATCATGTGGCAAATCCTTTCTCCACTTAAAGAGCCCTTGTTTGTGGAAATAGACAATTAATTACTTTAACAGTCTCTTATCTGACTGCCCCTTAACTCACATAGATCCTGCTTCTGTTATCTCTTCCTGCCCTGCCATTTCCCATCACAGTACGGAGGCACTGAAAACGCTCATCAGTCCTAATCTCAACCAATAAATCTTCTCAGTGCCCAGCAGCGTGCTGATGAGGAGGAGAAATGACCCTCACATTTTATCAGAGTGAGAAAAACTGCTGGAGACCTGCTGCCAACAAAGCACCCTGCAAGCTGTTCTCGGAGAGGATCCACCAGCAGCCAATGGAAGAAGATGCAGACCTTACAGCCACATGTTAGATGGAGCTCTGGGAGTCTTATGGAAGAGTCAGGAGGAGGATTGAGGGACCCAAAGAGAATAGGGACTCCACAGGAAGACCAACAGTGTCAACTAACCTGGACCCTTGGGCTCTCCCAAAGACTGAATCACCAAGGACGGCATGGGTTGGACCTAGACCCCTGCACATATACAGCAGCTTGGTCCCCACAACTGGAGCGGGGTGGGGGTGGGGTTCGGGATCTCCCTGCATCTGTTGCCTGCCAGCCTGTGGATCTTGCTCCCCTAAATGGACCCTCTGGCTACAGTGGGAGAAGATGTGCCTAGTACTTCAGCCACCTGATGTGCCGGGGCCGGGGTGGGGTGTGGGGGGTGGGGGGTGAGGGGGTTAAGGGTCGGCATAAGAGGGTACTGAGAGGAGAGGGGGAAGGATGTGAAGCGAATAAATAAAAAAGTTAAAGAGCTCATTTCTTAAGGCTTACTGGAAATGAGGATGGCAGAGATAGTGACAATAACAGGAGTGGTTTTTAGAGACAAGGTTGGGTTACTGCTCCAGGAGCTTTTCCATGTATTATCTCATCTTTAGACACCTCCAGGTAGATCCCAAGAACATCCCAGTAAACCAATGAAGCAGCCAAACATCGAAACAACGTAACTGGACCAAGGTCACCACAAATAAGCGGCCGTGGCTGAAGGAGGGAAGCCTCGAGAACTAGGTTCCTAATGCTCCCTACCGGCTGCTGCTCTGTAATTACAGCCCGTACACAACGCACTTTGGGATTTCATCACAGCACCAGCTCTGAGTCGATAGCAGCTACCGGTATTTCCGACATGATAGTAAATTTCAGTCCATTTAAAAACCTAGGCTGGGGTCATATGACCAGTGTAACACACCCAGGAGACAAACAAATATGACAGGTACATCAGAAAGCAGCAAGCTCACAGGCTAGGAAGCATGAGACAGGCTTGACCACTCATCATCTCAGGAAACAGCAAGGTTGCTTCATTTCCTGCCTGCTTATCATAACCTGACTCCAAACCTGAAAGAAAGAGTACAGATCCCTGCAGGTGAGCCTCAGCTGAGAAACCTGGTGCCAGGCCAGCCCTCTACACATATGGGCAATCACCCACTCCATACACATCACAGACCCAAATGAGCGAGGAGAAGGGGCTGCTAGCACTCCCATCTCCATGAACCTGCTGAGAGTGGATTATGCAGAAGCAGAAGACCAAGGCTAAAGACTGACAGAGAATTGTATGTCTTGATGCGCAGACCCAGAGCAACAGGCTCGGTCAGAAACAGCAGCTCTAATTTCAACAGGGCTGCTTGATTTATGGAGAGGACAGTTGGAGCCCAAAGGACAGGAACTAACTGCATAGCTAGCTTACTTTTAGATCATTTTTACTCCAAAAAAGAAAAAAAGCTAGTTCAGTGTAAGTGGCTATCTCCACCACCATTGGCTCCCCTGTTGTTTGTCAGGACGAACAGAGAACGCAATCCTCAGAAGGCCAAAGCATCAAACTCACTCTGAGACATGGAGAGCTGTGTGCCAGACTAAAATAGGGACTGGTCAAAAATAGCGCTGGAGCACTGAGGGGAAGGACGCGCTGGGTGTACAGCGGCCCCCATGAACACAGAACTTAAAGATTAAGGATAGTGTGAGATGAAATACTGTCACTTTCTAGGTTATATGCTTCCATTCCTCATGCCCTGTCCCCTAGCAACTCCCTGCTGACTCTGCCCACCCTCCACCCCCAAAACTTTACTTCCACTCAAAGCACTACAAATCTTCCTGAAATGCCTGGCTTTTATAAACCCTTTCCTGGTGATTCAAGGCCAGAGCATGAATCATGGCCCAGCCCTGGAGGAGCTGGAGGAGGTGTAAGTGGGGTCAATGAGACACACAGATTGCCTGACCCCAGGGCAGAACCTGGGGTGGGATGCTTCCCACTGACCCTTAAGGTCGGTTGGAACGTTCTGCTCCTGCAGCTTTCTCTCAAGGCTTCCCCTTACAGGTAGCTTGTCATAGAGAATATTACATGCTGTAACACACACAGTGTCACAAAGGGCACCTCTCAGTACAGTGCCATCACTTACTAACTACATCGAACTTGGCTTTAACAGACAATAGAAAACCTACCCAAAAAGCACCTGGGTTACAGTGGGGCTTTCTGTGCTTTATTAATCTACCAAATGGCTGAAATGGACACACAATAAGAATTTCAAACACTCCAATGAAGAGGGTTCGATGAAGGATAAAGCTTCCTTACACTTCAGGCCCCACTCTGTCTCCAAGAGGAAGCTCCTCTGACAGTTGAGAGACTTGCATGTTCGTTTCACACAGATCCTTACATACTTCACATATGAAGCCCTTCTTCTGACCAGCAACAGGGTTGCCTTTTGCTGATGTGAGAGGTGAGATCAAACCAGTGTTCACTAATTTATTTAGCCAACTGGCTCTCTGTAGACAGAGTGGGCGCTTTGGGCTATTGGCTGTTTCCTAACAGAGATGGAACTGCAGTCCGTGAGCGTCAGGTTGGAAGTTTGGATAGTCATTTCTTATAAAGACAAAGTTCCAATAGCACTTACGGACAAACACAGGACTTAAAAATCAAGGTTCCAGTTACTGAAGAATAACACTGACTAACATTTTCCCTTGGTAAGACTATGATAGATGCAGCTGGTTAGATAAAATTTTTTTAGAATAACAATGCAGGATATATTCCCTTAGAATCCATGAAGGTTTGATCCAGAACTCCCTGCAAATACCAGAATCTACTCAAGATCCTTATAGAAATAGACACAGTGCCTGCGTGTAACCTGAAAGTGTCCTGTGTTCAACCGTCTCTACATTACTCAGCATGCCTAAGACAATGCGAATGCTAGGTAAACCATTAATTATACTGTACAGGACATAAAGACAAGAAAGGGCATCTGTACATATCTCAAGCAGGTGAACTTTTCAATTATCAATCAGAGGTTGGTTGAATCCATGGGATGAATCCATGGATATGGAGAACCAAGTTAATGGTCACATGTGACAAGGGTGAATGATGAGTGTGTCCAGCTCTGTCCAAACTCTGAGTAACACAGCAGTCCTTGAGGAGTACACTCAACTACAAATCCACCTTGATGAAACAAAGGCAAGTTACCAAGTAGCAGAGCCAGAAGTTGGAGGCATGGGGCCACACGGCATGATTGTGAAACCACAGGGAGTTTGATTCTTCTACTCCTTACCAATCACATGACCCTCAGCATGCCACTTAAGCCCGATGCACCTTAGTGTCCTCCTTTAAAAAATGTAAATGCATCAGTCCTGGGCTTTGGCAGGACCCAGGAAAAATAGATCTAAAAGTTTAGGATGTGGACACTTCCATGGGAAATACTTGTCAGTCAGTACTAACAGCAATAAAGCAGTCTATCGAAGCATTCCTCAGTATTCCAGTCTTCCTTTACATTACAACCATAACTCTCTGCACCAGTACTTGTGCACGCACACCAGCAGGGGGAGGGAGGGAGCATGAGGAGTTGAGCCATAAATACCTGGAGGCAAGGCTCCCTTCCCCTCTCCAGGAAGCATTTAGGGCAGTGGCCCTGAGCAAAGCAGCTTAGTAGCAAGCACTCCCAAGCCACCGGCAGTAATGTGATCCAAGTGCCTTTTCATAGAGGACTGTATAAATAGCCCTCTGATTACAGAGGACTTCGTGTCCAGCACTCCGGGTTAGGGCACTCCCTGGTGGGCTTGCCTCAGGATTGTGAGCAGTGAAGACTGTGGCTTGGAAGCAGCTGCACGTGTCCTCCAGGAGCCTCTAAAGGGCTTGCTTTCTCTCTCTTCCCAACCCACAATGTTATGTGGTTCTAGAGCCCCTAAAATTAAACCACCGCTAAGCCACCACAACTCTTGTGCCTGCCTTGGCTCTGAAGACCGCAAGGTCTGGGAGAACTGACTTGAGCCCAGTTAATTTGGAAGCACTGGTGTGTCGACTGTGGGTTTTGTTTTTGTTTTGGCTCTTTTTCCCCCTACCATGTTCTTACCTAGGTGCCTCTACTTACTGATGGTACCTCTTTGAGTCACCAAGATTTATCAGAATTCTCTGGAAAGCCCAGGGTCTCCACACTAAGAAGTTCGTTTTGCCGTTCTGGGCATGATGAATTCAACTCAACAATTCCTACCACAGAGGTAGGAGGCAATCACAGTGGCAAGAAGTCCAATCTGTCAGCCTCCAGGATGTGTTTCTAAACCACATGCTCAGTACGGGAGCTGCAGAGTTCTAAAAGCAGGAAGGAATCACACATTCACATCAGTCGGGAAATACAACAGGGCTGACCATGGGTTACTATGTCCATGTCACAGAAAGGGGAAAGGGACACTGAAGAGCCAAGTCACTTGTGTAGGAACAGACTACACTAAACTAAAACTAGAACTAAAATCTCAAGCCTAGGGCTCTTGCTACCAAAACAACCACTTCCCCAACAGGAGGCCTTGCAGCCATAGAGAACAGGGCGGTCTATGGTACACTAGGCCCCTTCCTAGCTACAGTTATGACAGAGATCACAGGGGTGCTGGGGGTGTCAAGGGAGTAAACCCAAATGAAAGCAGAAAGCACATGAGCAAGGACCAGCTACGTAGGAGAGCTACACGGAGTGCTCAAGAGCGCTTACCAATATGTCTGAAAAGCAGGGCACGGAACCTATTACCAGGACCCAAAATGAGTGTGAAACAATCTACAACGAACAAACTCAAAAGTCCAAGACAGGAAAGACTGAAAAACAGTGTGGTCAAGCTATTCTGGAACTGAGACGGAAGGGAGAACACCAGAAACCTTGATTCAGTCTTTTCACATTTTGCTCACTATAGATTTTCTAAAACATTCATAATCTTGACTTCTTAAATGTGACATCAAAATATCCATCATCTTGGCTGGCAAGTTTTGGCACCCTTGTAACATCAGTGCCTGAGGGCAGGCCCTCAAGTGCCTCATCCTAGTCACAGGCCTACTTTTGTAGCTCGCTTAACTCAGAAAAGTATCTGGCACAAAGCAGACACTCAGATTAAGTATAAACGAAAGCCTGTGATGTCACGGGAATGGCGTAATTTTAATCTCTCCCAATATGATCTCTGAGACTAACAGAGGATTTGAATGCATAATGACCCCAAGAGTCAACAACATCCTGGACCAAAGCAAAGCACTGGGTTGTAAGCCAGCTGATTCCTGGCAGACTAAGCTTATCCACTTGGAAAACTGTGACTGGATGAGCGGTGTCCCCTTCCTCGAATCAGTGTTGAAGCGTAAGTGTCTAGACCGTCAGAGTATAGATATGTTTACAGACAAAGCCTGGAGACCGTGTTAAGGAGTCTGAGGCTGCAGCTCAGTGGTAGAGTATTTGGCTAGCATGGTCCAGGCTCTGCATTCGATCTCCAGCATAGGGGTAGAAGAATATCATTAAGGTTAATCCACATGAATGGATCCTAAGTGATGTGACTGGTATCTTTACAAAAGGAAGAAATCAGGATACACCACGAGAAACCAGGGATCCATGAACACAGAGGAAAAGCCATGAGAAGACACATTAAGAGGCAACCACCTACAAGCGAAGGAGAAGCCAGACCTACAGGCATCTAGCTCCCCAACCACCACTAGGAATCAGCCTTGGCTGATGAAGCCAGCAGCCTATGGGGTTTGTTACTGAAGTCTTGGCCGAGTTCACATTTTCTTCCCCCAGTCCCTGTCTAAATGACCTCATAGGCAAATGAAGGTACAACCCAAGGCATTTCCAAGCTCCTTCCAACTCCGGGGTTTAACTCTGGAAGTCTATGCTTTGAAAAAAGACATAAAAACCATAAAATGTGGCCATGAGGACAGGGAAAGCAGCAATTTTGCAAACTGTATCAGTGAAGAAAATTAAGGTTTCATTAGATAAACTGTTATAATGGGACAAAGACTAGCCACCAAAGACTTATCAACCGCCTTTAGTAGAGATGTGTATAGAGTATAGATGGCTATAATAGAACTTGATAATGACTTACAGTAATTTTATATAAATATTCATAAAGACACCGAATACTTTGGAAGGACTAGAGGGTTGGAGAGGCATGACAGGATGAAGGGTCAGGTGGGGAGGGGGAGTGGAAGTGGGATTGAGGGGAGGAATGTGGGGAGAGACAGTCAGAACTGAGGGGCATTGGAGAACCTAGTGCTGTGGGAACTTCCTAAAACATATGGAGATCCTAATGAAGTCTCTAAGGAAAAAAATGTTAATTTATGCAACAAAATGTCTTTAACTGTGAGAAGTAGTAAGTCAGATATAAATCCATAAATACCTATAATTCTAAGCACTTGGAAGGCTGAGGCAGAAGAATTATGAGTTTGAGACTAGCTTGGGTTACACAGCAAGACCGTCTTAGAAAAAAAAAAGTACAAAGAAAAGGAACTATAATATACATTTTGATTCTAAATCTATATGCATTTGTCTATTACATCAAGAAATCATGATGGCTTTGCACAACTTTTGTGAAATTTCCGTAAAGTTGCTACGGGACTAAAATTCTTGATAATCCCAATGGATGTATCACAGCATAAATATTTATAATAAAAAGAATGGCTGGGCCTGTGTTAAAGGACACTCCAAGAGGAAGCAAGCATGGCGTTCAGTGACAGCGAGGCTTGGCCTGCTAGGAGGTGCAGGGAGGATGAGCCTCTACTGCCCATGCTTTTAAACCAGATTTGTGCAAAATGCAAATGGTGGGCTAGTACCAGGGTCCTCTGCGGACTAAACTATTGTACCTCTGTGGCACCTGTGAGAATGCACCAGCACAGGCATGTTTCCCAAGCAGTCAACAGGACTTTCCAACAAAGAATACACTCTTACACTCCCCTGGGCAACCATGATTTCTTTTTTTTTTTTTTGGTTCTTTTTTTTTTTCGGAGATGGGGACCGAACCCAGGGCCTTGTGCTTCCTAGGCAAGCACTCTACCACTGAGCTAAATCCCCAACCCCGCAACCATGATTTCTAATACCACTACACCCACTGCACTATGTAGCACGCCCTTCACAGAAAACAGGGCCTGCAGCAAAAGGAAAGAATTTAATATGGCACCCCTTAATCTATGAGGGCTACCCTCCTCAGCCTCCATGGGTACCTGAAACTCTATATATAGCCTTTTTCCATACAAAAGTCAGCCACAGTAAGAGATTGACAATAATTAAAAGAGCACTTACATAATAAAATGTATGTGAATTTGATCTCTTACACAAAATCTTATTGTATTTTCATCTTTTCACGTAAAGGAACCACTTCAGAGCTTCTTTTTAGCATGTATGCTTTGGGACCATTACCAGGGAAATTGGCATTACGAGAACACAAGCATCAATCCACGGCTGACCACCTGATGAGTGGGTAAGTGGCATGGGCAATGTACACTATCTGGACAAATGAATGATTTGTGACCTGGGCAAACCATGCGAGATTCCACCACACTACTCATAATGACGTGTCGCATAAGCTCATGAACTCTTTATTTCTGGAATTCTCCACCTTGTATTTTTGGTTGACTGTGGGTAACCAAACACATGAGTGAGAGGATCATCCTAGTGTCATTTGCATTTGTCCCATATGCAAATGTTCCTTCTGTAAGTTGAGACCACCCACCCAGGAGAATGAGAACAGTATACCATATGGAAAGATTTCCCCCATATCTTTCTGCCCTCCGCCCCTATAGGTTTCGGGGAACACTCACACTTCCTGCAGATTCGTCAAGTCCTCAAAAGCAGCAGGGTCAATCTCGGAGAGTCTGTTATAACTCAGGTTTCTGGTAAAAGAGAAAGTGAAAAGTACAAAATTAATAGTTGACATGTCATCCAAGACCAAGAAACCTTTCCTTACTCACCAAGTCCCTCAAAGAGAAACTTATACCCTCTGTCTACCTTCCCTCCTGTGTACTGTTTTAGTAACAGACACACTGAGCTTTATAAACACATCTCTTATCTCCTGCCTCAGTGCACAGGGCATGCACAGAGCAAGGCTGGGAACCCACACTCCCAGAGTGGACTCAAGCAGACTTCTAGTACCAACTGGCTACCCCACACCTGAAAAAGTAAGACACAAGAGTCCTAATCCAAATGCTTTGTACCGTATGAAGTCCAAGGCCACTCCGTTTTTAAAATTACATGTACTGGGACTGGAGAAATGGTTAAGAGTAGTTAATATTTTTGCAGAGGACTTGAGTACCCAGTACCTACAAGGCTCACAAATACCTGTAACCCCAGTTCTAGAGGACTTAACACTCTCTACTAGTATCTGCAGGCTCAGACATGCTATGCTACACATATACATAATCAGGCACATACACACACACACATAAAAATTACATTGTGTGTGTGTGTGTGTGTGTGTGTGTGTGTGTGTTAGTCAGAGGACAATATGTGGGAACTGGCTTTTTCTTTCTACCATGTGTGTCTTTACTCTATAAGTCAGTGGTTCTCAACCTTCCTAATGTTGCAACCCTTTAATACACTTCCTCATGTTGTGGTAATCCCAACCATAAAGTTATTTTTGTTGCTACTTCATAACTGTAATTTTGCTACTGTTATGAATCAATAAACTGTAATGTAAATATCTGTGTTTTCTGATGGTCTTGGAAACCCCCGTGAAAGACACTCCCAAAGGGGGCTGTGACCCACAGGCTGGTCCTCAAGGACACTCTCTTGCTTATTTGTCTGCTTTTTCAAGACAGGGTTTCTTTGTGTAGCAGACCTGGCTAACCTGGAGCTCACTCTGTAGACCAGGCTGGTCACAGAAATCCATGTGACAGCCTCCTGAGTGCTAGGACTAAAGGTGTGTATTACCACTGCCCAGCTCCAGGACATCCTTAGTGGCTTTTGTTGTTGTTTTGAGAGAGGATCTCCCTTGCTGGTCTTAAACTTGCTATGTAGATCAGGGTGACCCGAGGACTCAGGGATCATCCTGCGTCTGACAGAGTTAAAGGAGCACACTAACAGGCCCTGACTTTTTTAAAATTAATGTTTAACTAAAGTATCAACATCAAGGACGAGAGAGAGACAGAGAGAGACAGAGAGAACACAAACCAGATGTCAGCACTTCATAGTCTAAGCCAGTAATTCTCCACCAAGGCCGATTTTCTCACACACACACACACACACACACACACACACACACACACACACACACACACACAGCAATGTTAGAGATAAATTCAGCTGTCAGCAACGGTAGAAGGAGGTACTAAGATCTGGTAGATTAAAGCTGCAGGTGTTTTCAGACGTCCCACCAAGCACAAGCTGTCAGTGTCCCACAACCAGGCACATAGCACCTCAGTGACTATTCTCCTCAGACTGAGAAATCTTGGTCTAAAGAAGAATTTAATACTGAAAAAAAAAATAAAAACATTTTGGGAGCACAGACATAGAAAATGAACAGATTCAAAATTGTGACTACTTATGAACATAGGATGCCTACCATTAGTACTAAAATGACAATCACAAGAAAAGGAAGCCGACGGGTGGGAACACACGTTCTTGGTAACTCCAGGCGGGGGAAGGCACACAAGAGCAGTATTCAGGTAATAGCACCCATCCCGCTCAGAGCTCCACTCCCCTCTCACCCCACCCCCCATCGCCGAGGGAAGACAGCCTTAGCTGCAGACAGAGCAAGCTCAGCAATATTCAGTCAGCTCAGCTTCTTTAACCACAGGCTGAACACAAACCCGGCTAATCCATCAGGAACAGAGGCCACTAAGGTAAACAAGATGAGCTTCACTGCCACTCAGTTCCTTGCCACAGAAGTCCACCCAGGCCTGTGTATACAAGAGAGATTAACATTTTCCATCTTGGCTATTAATTCCATTGACATTACTGCCAATTAACAATGCTACTAATCATAAATGGTAAATATCTTTCAAACTTACTCTGGAGACGTTTCAATCAATACTACCCTAGAGCTGATAGCCATTTTACTGTGAACTCAAAGACATTCATCTAAATAAAAGTCAAACTGCACTTGAAACTAATGGCCCATCTGTGTTCATGGCACAGTCTGAATTAAAAGCAATTTGTCCAGAGATTAAGTTACCATAAAGATTGAAGGTGGTAATTTTTAAACCACATACTGAAGTTCAAGTATGAACTTGACAGTGCTTGGGGGGTATTTATTAATGAGAATGAAGACATTAACCGCTTAGACCCAGGAAAGAAAATCCAGTTTGAGAGAATTCTCTGCATCTTAAAAGACTGCCTAGACTATTGTTTTCTGCTTTGATCAGAGCATCAGAAAGGGTATAGGGATACTGTATTGGAGAGTGGGGGGCTCCCCATAAAGACAAGCAGCACAAAGCTTACATCATCACAGGTAACTGGCATGGGCAAGCTAAGAGAACTTCATGAAGGTTTTCAGAAGCCACAGAGCAGGTACAAGGACAGGCAGATTGGGCTGCTGATGGACTACTATGCAAGTCCACCCACCTTCACAGCATTTACTCCTTCACTCCAGAGACAGGAGCCAGTGCTGGCTTTCCAGAGAAGCCCACAATCTAAATTCTTATGAGAAAATGTCTCAGTTCCTTTAAAAAAAAAAAAAAAAAAGAGTAACCAAGGACAGGTCAAACAAAACCTCTCTGCCAGCTGCCACACTTGGCCTGAGAAACACCCGAGGCTGTTGGGACCTGGACTCCAGAAGGTACCGGCTCAGAAGGCATCAGTCGTGGCAGGGGCTAGAGCTCAGCAGGCTTCCTATAGTTCACTGATAGCTTCATTTTGAACATTCTGAGATAAAATTATGTCTCTCCTTTTCCACACCTCACATAGCCATTAAAAGCCATACAGCCAATGCTTTGTCTTTTTTTTGTTTTTTGGAAAGATAATATAACTAACTTTCAGAAATGCTAATTAATGTTTGCTTCTTAGAGTAGACTGAGAAAAGAACCTTTACTGACACTGGCTCCAGAGCTGAGAAGCACCAGGACTTTGATACCAAGACACCAGCGATCAGTTACAAAGACAGGACACTGCGTGTGTCATTGGGTCAGTCACTGAACCAGAAAAGCCACAGACCAACACACTGCCAAGGGACTGCCTAGAAGGGCCATGCTCCCACAGCACCTGTGGGGCAGCACTGAGGAAAGGTGCTACTGGAACAGCCCCTGTAACTAGGTAGTTACTCTGGCTTTAAGTTTGAGAAGTGGTCCTGAAGGAACTGAGACCTCAAATGTATGACTAGGAATCAGGGAAACCATATTAAATCCTCCATAGAAATCTAACAAGGAATAAAATAGTCATAAACATTGGCCAAAACACAAATTCCCAGTACCGCTTGTTCACTGTCATAAAATGTATATAACCATTTATAAGCTGCTGCTCGGCGACCACATACATTCAGACACACTCACCATTACCACCAATATCAACTTTTTCACCATAAAATTTCCAATTCCAAATTCCTTGGATGTGCCAACCATCATTCTGTCTCCATAAACACTACTCTAGGAACCATGTGTAAGTGGAATCACACACATGTGTCCTTTTGTGTTTGGCTTATTTTACTTAACACAACGCTTTCAAGGTCCACAGATGAGTCTCATTACATATGTCAAAGTCTCATTGCTTTTGATGGTTGAATAATACTCCTTGGTATGAAGAGCCTACATTTTGCCTATCTACTATCTGAGGATCAGTTAGCTTGTTTCTAGTTTTGGCTGCTATAAATAAAGCAATAATGGGCACAATGGTTTTTTTTCCCAAATTTAAAAAACAAACAACAAACAAACAAACAAACAAAACCAGGCTTTTTAATCCTTTGTCCTCTATACTTACTAATAACACTCATTTTCCAACATTAAAAGAAATATACTTAGCCCACAAAGCCAGCACAAATGAGTATAAATTTGTTTCCCATCCCAAAAACAGTGAAAGGGTTAACTACCGAAATCTGTCCCTCCAGGTGGCAGCTGACAGGCACACACATCTAAAGCATCCCACTTGTTTCAAGGAGCACGGGCTGCCCCTCTGGCCTGACATCTGAGTGAGTCTTCAGTGGAGGGCTCCCATTCTCCTGTCAAAACAATCCATCTGTCAGCACGACACACTGTCAAAGTACTTCTGCACCTTTCGGTAGCAAAGAGCTCACAAGGAAAGAAACCTCAGGGAATTTAGTCCCTGCCAACTGCAGCTTTCACTGAGTACCATCGGCCATTGTCACAACACAAAATCGCCCCTGTTCTTGCACAAAGAGCACGCAGATCTTCAAACAACTGAACCCAGCCACAGACGCTTTTTTCAGCTAATCTGCTGAAAGATGGCCGTGCAGCCCACCACTTGTGGAACACACAAGAGGCAGGGTTGCAGAGAACAGCTCAAGTTTTATTCAGGCGTGTCTGAAAAGCACACTGTTTAAGAGGTCCCTGTGCTCACTAAGCATGCTTCTCAGTAAGCTCCCCGCCCCCGAGGCAGAGACTCTCAATCGCTGAGAGATCACTACTATGAAAAACACCATGGCTAATCATGTGGCCGATCACTGAAACCACTTAATGTATGAGTCTGAGCTCAGCTCCTCACCACATAACCATATTGCAGGCGCTCAACAGACATGTGCACTACATGGAGGCGGGCACTTGGGTGATCACTGAAGTTCCTGCTAAACTGTGTTGGAACCAATGCTTCTAAGTCATGATACGACCACTATTCTAACTGAAATAGCAACAACAGAAGAAAGACAGGTGTTAGAAGTTAATCTTAGGGGCTCGAGGTGGAGTGCTTGCCTGGCATATGTGAGAGGCTGCCTGACCCCCAACACCACGCAGAATAACGATGATAACTCAGGGCTGTGGGAAAGAGCTTGCCTACTACCCACGGTCCTCAATTTGATCTCCAGCACTCCAAATCTGTTTCCTAATAACACAAGAGCTTTGTTTAAAATGTACAGTGATATTAATAAACTAATCCAAGTCATCTCTTTTTTTTTTTTTTAAGACAGAGTCTTAGTAATGTAACTCAAGCTGGCCTCAAACGAACTAAACAGCTGAGGGTGACCTTGAACTCCTGATCTTCCTGCACCTCTCAAGTATTAGGATTTGGGTATGTACCACCAGACTGGCCCCGAATTCTTCTCAGCAAAGTTCTTAACTATCCCAGCAGGAAATGGACCCTGGAAATCCCAAGTCCCTCGGAAGGCGACTCTAATAAAAACTGCTCCAGTGTAATGCTATAGGCTTAATCAGTATTTACCTAATCTGACCAGCACCTTCCTGGATTATAGCCTGAACCACATGCTACAAACTTGGCATGCATGCCTCCAAGTTGACGAACAACAATTCATTGACTTCTTGGAAGCTGAGGGACAAAAAGTGCCACTTACTTTTTGAGCAAGCTATGGTGAGGAAGTAGCCTCGCTTCATTAGACAACACAATTGGCATTTCATCCGCAAACAAGCCTCTACAGGAGAACTCTCGCAGTGAAGCCCAGCAAAAGCATGGCCCTGGTTCTCAACCTTAACAGACGATAATTCAACGCGGAAGGCAGGCGTTGGTCCCTGTTCATGAAAGCGTTCCCTTCCAAATGAGGCTTCCCTGTGCAGTTTGGTTTCCAAGTGAGTACACTTCCCATTACTCAGCCCTGGCCAGGCTCCTGGACTACACAGACTTTTGCTTAGTTTAAGCTTTCATATATTTACTAAAGTGAAACACAGCAAAGGAGGAGGGGTTAGAGGCCACCCAATGGCCAACTTCTAAGTACCTGGAGGTGCCCAGAGCTAGTGCAGAAGACTCCTTTTTCACGATACTGTATGCCACGCACTGCCACTCACCTCTTCTTCAACCTCACAACCTGTGGTGTTTGTCACCCATTACCGAGGAGACTGCCTTAGAGTCAGGAAAGCAGGGCTGTTCCTTTTGAGAATTCTAAAGTGTAAGAACTGTTCAAGCCCCATGAGCCCTACCCATCTAGGACTATTTCTTCTGCATTTGTACCTTCTGGGGAATAACATGTCACACAGCAACCTCCAATGAAATCACTGCTATGGCCCCTACATTTGCAAGGTTTGTGAACATAGAGAACACTTTAAATCATAGACATGTCTTATCTCTTTTTCTAATGTAGACACTTTCCGAAACCAACAATGACCAGCCTGTTAATACACATCATATTAAGAATGATACATTTGCTACTTAGGCTAAAATCATCCACCTAGAGCCCAGGGCTCTCACTCAGAAGAACGTGCTTGCTCTTAAGAAAGCCACAGTCAGGGTTGGGGATTTAGCTCAGTGGTAGAGCCCTTGCCTAGGAAGCACAAGGCCCTGGGTTCAGTCCCCAGCTCCGAAAAAAAGAACCAAAAAAAAAAAAAAAAAAAAAAAAAAAAAAAAAAAAAGCCACAGTCATGGAACCCAGGGTTTAGCAATGGAATACCTTTTATGAATAAGGAAATTGGGAGGCTCCCAACAAGATACATACCACTCATTCTGTGTTTCTGCTTAATTCAATTTCAGAAAGTTGGTAATAGTTTGCAATTATTTCAAATTCTAAAAATGCTACACAGACCATTCTCCCTGAAAATAAGGGAGGCCTAAAAGGTTACGCAAGAGAATCTAACACACAGTCAAAACAGTGTAGCCATGTAAGAATGAAAGCACACCCACTCCTCTTTAAGTCAAGTCAGTTAATTAGGGTGAGCCTCTAATTTTTAATAACTTAAAAACAATACAGTCTCATGTAGACCAAACTGACCTGAAAGTGCTACCCAAGGATGACCTAGAACCTCTATCTTCCTGCCTCTCCCTCCCAAGTCCTGGCATTACAGGCATGTATCATGTCTGTTTTATGCAGAACTAGAAAATCAAGCGTCATGCATACTAGGCAAAAACTCTACTGAGCAGCAACTACAGCTTGGGGCCTCTGAATTCCAGTGCCAACTAATGCTGCTGTCTCTATAACTTCAGAAGGTCTCGAATGTACTCTATCCTAATATCATTTCCACGGTTAATCTGATATAGACGTACATTTTCCTCTAGTAACCAATAATAATCAAATGCAACAAATGTTTGAGTATATGTCTACCATGAAGACTAATTATACATGTACATATGCATAAATATGTATAGATGTATACACACACATGCACGCACACACACACACACACACACACATACACACACACACACACACACAGGGCCAGAGAGATGTCTCAGCAATTAAGACCACTGACTGCTCTTTGGGAGAACCTGGATTCATTTCCTAGCACCCACATGCAGGTCACTACCATTTGTAACTCAAGCTCTACGACATCTGGCACCTTCTTCTGGCTCTGGGGGCACTGGACACATGTGGTGTCCATACATAGCAAAGCACCCATATATAAAATATGTTAAATGAATAAATAAATTCTGATCTAATTAGGATAAGATGTTATTTGTTGTCTGAAGATTACAACTTACTGATCAGGTAGGACCCCTGACCAGTGGGACTCTCAGATAAATTCTCACAGAGGCACACTAAAAGTTGCACACTGGTAGACCTGAGCTGAAGCTGAACTACAGAGAAATGTGTTTGTTTCTGACTGAAGAGCATTTGGAAAAATGATTCCAAGCACCCACCTGGCAGTTCACAACCATTTGTGACAGCATTTCCAGAGGAATATGACACCCTCTTCTGGCTTCGGCTCACACTACATGTGTACATGCTTGTAAGCACAATACCCAAACACATTATATAAATAAATGTATGTATGTTAAACAAAACAAACTATTTCCCCAATGAGTATGTTGCAGCTTCTCTTGAGAACAATCACTGTGTGGGCTTTTCTGTTCCATCAACCTCACCATTCCTGACCCTCTCTGTCTTCCAGAGCCCTCTAAACTCATTAGCAATATCTGCTTGGCCCTAGTTGAGTCTAGCACCCTGGGATGGGCCCATAAAGTCCAGAAGCATCCAGGACAAGGAAGATGTGCTGTGATCAGGATGATTTTAAAAGCAAAGCTGAGGCAGAAGAGAACTCTTCTGGGGGAGGAGTCCTGAGGACACTAGAGGAGCAAAGAGCCACAAAAAGAGTAAAGCAAACTGCTAGAGACGCCAAGCGACCAGAACCTCACAGAAACGAAAGGGCAAAGTGGCAAAGAGGAACCCAGAGCTTCCTGGTTCACTCCAACAAGCAGGTAAGCCAAAGATTACTCCAATCCTAACCTAATCTCATCCAAGACTCTCCTAAAATGTCAATCACTGGACCACTGAAGTTCTTTCCGCAGGAACAGAATTAGCTACTTGTTCCTCCACATAAACATTTTAACCTAAAGCAACAGAACCCCTGAAATATTTCCTGGCATCACAGCAGACAAACAGCACTTGCTTTCTGCATTACACCTTACAAAAGGGATTCCAGGATCTGTTTTCCTTACAGAATCTTTGCTTGGTGATGTGATTGGGCATGGTTTGTTTTTTGGTTTTTGGTTGTTTTTTTTCTTTTAATTGTTATTTAAGCATGCTTGGTGGAAGCTGACACTTAGGGGAAGCCACAATTTCCCCCAAAATAGTCACTTGTTAACATGGTCTGTGCACCATTAACACCTGTAAGTGAATTAATCCCATGATGAAGGTGCACTCCAGCCCATGCCTGGTGGGCACTTTATCAGTAAAAGGCATTCATTTGAGCGTGGGATGGCTGTCTGTCACAAGGCTGACCCCCAACACACACACAAATCTGCCACCAGCAGAGAGTGATCATGACCATGAAAACAGGGAAGAGGTACTGAAGGCCACCATTTGATTTTACCGTTAGAGAAGGGTTTCAAACAGACTTAGAAATGCAAATGTGAGGGAAGTAGGGTCACAAGTCTAGCCCCTTAGAATTGCCTTTTCCCTGGTCTATTAAGTCTACCAAGAAATCATAAATTCACTCTCCCAGAATCTAAATTCTACAGGGTTTTGAAAATCCATTACTTGCACAGCAGTCACCCTTGGGCCATAATCTACCTTTTGAAGTATAAAGCATGGTCACACTCAGAGTCGGGCACTTCATGACCCCAAGATGGCCACCAGGCCTGAGAACAGACAGTGCTCACTTCTGGCCACTTAGAAGTGAATACTGCTCCCAGGAGAGGGAGGAGGAGGCGGAGCTTCCAAACGCTCTACTGAACCCGGAACAGACTTTTGCCTCTAGAGCAACAAAAATCAGTTGGGCAAAAGGGACAGGACATGAGGGACTAAGAAAAAAGACATATTAATCTAGTGAATAAATTTGGAATCCTGGGTTCTCCAAGTACTTTGCAAAGTCTACCAAATATAAGCTCTCCGGAGACAGTGTGTTTCCTGAGCTCACAAGACTGATTCAAAAGCCACGGCTTTACGGTATGCATAGGAAGATGGAAACTGCTACCCTGACAGACACTTCTGACGGCAGAGCCACCACCCACAATGCTGTGAGGCTCTATTTCATGCCCAGAGTCACATCTATGTGTTTTCAGTAAGAGCCATAAGAGGACCACTCTCAATGAGCAAAATAACCGTCTCAGCACAGCTCTGTAAGGAGCATCCCTGGTGAAGGGGGCCGAGCTCCACACCCGTCTTTCTGACAGAAGATGCAAATATGTATGAAGAGTGAAGGCCCATGGTTCATCACTTCCTCTGAGTAAAACAGGCATACATCAAAACAAACAAACAAAATTCTTCTATCTGGACCACCCACCAGTTTCCAGTTTTCTAGAACCAGGAAATAATTTCTTACAGTTTTTGTTTTTTAACCATCAGTTCTAATTCTTTTTCCTCTACCATAAACCAATTGGGTAAAATACTAGTACAAAACTCCTTATCACAGAAATTAAAATATATAAAAAATAAATAAATAAATAAATAAATACATACATACATACAACTTGATACTCACTTCTTAACATGTAATAATCAGGAGCTTTCAATATTTATTTGTTCATTCATTCCTTCACCGTTTTATTGCCTTTGGGGCAGAGTTTCTCTGTTTAGCCCTGCCTGTGTTGGAACTCACTCTGTAGAACAGACTGGCCACAAACTCAGACATCCATCTGTCTCTGCCTCCCTAGTGCTGGAATTACACCCAACTATTAAATTTCATTTGATTTGTAGTTTTTTTTCAAACTATATTTTATGTATGTGCCCAAAGAAGTCGAAAGAGGCTGCTAGATGTTCTGGAACATTGCAGACAGTTGTGAGCTGTGGGTACTGGGAGTAACCATGGGGGAAGGCCCACGGGGGTAACCATGTGTGTGCTGGAAACTGAACCCAGGAGCCATCACTACACTTCTCAATGTTTAAAGTAAGCAGTTAGAAGGATAATTTTAGGCAAATGTGCCCTGGGTTACAAAGGAACAATATATAATATGCTGCCTATCTTCCTCTACTGAAAGGAAGAATGAAACGAAAGTGGTGTGTTTTAAACAAATACATCTGTACAAACTGCAGTTTACCTTAATGTTATCAGTCCCTCGTCCCTCTCTCTACCCCATAAGACGCTTTAATAGGCACAGGACACAAGTGAGTGTAACAACTTTCCCATCCTGCAACTTCTTATAAGGAAAGCCCTTGCAAGTGGGCTGTGAGCGTCCCTTGTTTACATGTGTCCTTGCATTTTTAGCTAAAGTCACACCTGCTGCCTGCGGCCATCTCTATGTGATGTCACTGTGGGTCTACAGGAAGCCCGAGCATCAGAATCTGTAACACAATATAGAAGCCCATGTTCACTAGAATTTATCAGGATGCTCCAAGTTATATATAAGTATAAGGTATCTGCAAGCATTATTTCCTAGACCAAGGGCCTCCCCTTCGTGCCTACCCCAAACTTAAAATCGAGGATTACTCAAGTGCAGTGAGCAAGCAGAACTCACGAGTAAATCAACCAAATGAGAAAAATTAATAGACTCACAATTTCACAAGCAAGCACCATCTTCTGCGTGACAGGGAGGCATGGGGCTATCTAGCTAAATACTTTACTGAAGACACAGTTCTACCAGACCAGTCACATGGCCAGCAGTGAACAACTTTATTAACTAGCTTATAGACATGGTATTTTATTCTGTCTGTTTCTCCATGGAGCTTTGTAAGTTTGTGTGTGTTACGGAATGCCCAGCTGAAGACGGAAGCCAGTTCTCTTTCTGCAACAGTAAAACATCACAAGACTCTGTGATCATGAAAGACGGTCCACGGCATTATCTTCTCAGCTTGAGAAGCAGGGGCAGTGGAAATCACTCTGCTTCCGGTGCTGACATCCCTGACAGATACAAAGTCAGCATCTGACCGAACAACAGTATTTCAGCACGCACCCTTCACAGATTACTTTCTGCTGTCCCAACATGGGCCTCCCCTTTCCTGACATTACGAGTGCAGAGAATCAGATGACACATGTCAGAGAGACCTCTCTCCTCTAATGCACTAAAACTCTACCACACATAAAACAAATATGTATTTTTCACTTGTTCATCAGTGAGGCTACGGTAGCATATCACTGCTTCTCCACTCAAAACGTACTGTCCTAGGTATTTGCTCCCAAGAGACAGGTCTTAGAGAGTTGACATGAGCGGCCAACTCTATCTGCTACACTGTACTCTACCAGATGCTATGCTACTGTACCTGTGAGATAGGACCAGCAAAGGTGATTACAAGTTCTAACAACGTCCCATATAAATGACCCCTTTTCCAATTCTGCTTAAAGGCAAAATCCTAAAGAATACAGCACATGTACCTAGACTCTCGGTATCCTGTGTACATAACCAATAGCAGACCCACAGATCTAGACACGCTATATCCTGTGTATGCGAGGAGACATGGCATAGTCAATCCTCAGAGCATGTTCCCATCTGAGCAGGGAATCAAAGCCCGAGGTCTCTTCTGATGCAGACACTCATGGGGTTGGACCACTGACACTCTGCCCTACGTACAGGTAGAACTTCCATCTACAACTTTCTGTGTGTTACCAGCCCCAGTTTTGGCAATCCCACCTTTTCAAAGATGGTCTCAAACCAGAGCTGCTGATGAACCTGGTCCCCACCCTGCCCTACTTCAAGCGACCCTAACGTGACTGCCCTGGCCCACAAGCACTGGGTAGAGAGGATAGGGAGGTGGCTTGCTGGATAGTTCACACGGACAAGACCAGCGCTATCTTCAGGAGTGTCTGGCTAGCTCTGTGCCATAAGTAGGGCTTAGGATTCAGGCAGAGTTTACCCAGAAGGCATTGGGCTGAGCTCCATGTCTGTACACCAGACAGGTCTATACATGCTTTCCCTTTCTTACCATGATCCCACTGCACTCACTCTTCAAATTCAACCAATGTCATTAAAGGTATTCCCAACCCAGGTTGGCCCAAGGACTGCCAAACTGTCAAACTGTGTGGGTGACTACGGTCATTTGCAGCCAACTCAACCATGATCAAGCCCAAGTGAGCTGAGATCAGGCCAGGCTTAAGACTGCACAAGCACAAAAGGGAAAACCACCGACTCGCAAGCCCTGAGAACCAGTGAAGAAAAGCACCTGCACAAACTCGTCAGGGTGGTTTATAAGGTCATGAGCACCTGAGAAAAGATCTTTTATTCCTAAGAACACGAGACAAATGGTAGACCTGTCACACTGCTGGTGTCAATATTTATCTAAGGCCTGGGTATTCATGATGGTATAAAACCAGGCACCTTTTCAATTCAGCCATTCACATAATTTGCCACTACAGAGCCCCAAAACAGAGATTCATTTACAGCCTGAGTTTCTTTTCTTCATCGCCATACAGGAGGCTGGCGGTAGGACCCACCGTTTATGTCAGGACTAATCCCAGCAGCTTGAGAATAATGCCCTCAATGTATTTCAGAACTGCCAATATCAAATGTCACTGCACCTGAAGACAATGAAGAGGCAAGGAAGAAAGGCAGAGAGCACCTGCTTTCTCCCTCCCACGGCATGCATGCCTTCTGTCCTGGAAATGAGCAAAGCTTTGGGCTTGCAGTAAAGTAACTGAACCCCGAGAGCCATGCCTAGCACCCTCTGCACACTACTCCCACTCACACTGCACAATCACTTTGGTCACCACCACTCACAAGCTACCCTCACCTGGGCTATGAGATGGCGCCTTCTGGTCAGCTGTGGTTTTCCAGACTCCTTTCTCCCTTACCCTTTCCCCATGACCTCACTCCACTCTGACTCCAAATGAAAACCATATCAGGATTTTTCTCCCGGGTAAATGATAAAAGAAATAACTACCCTAATAATATCAGCTTCAGGGGCTGTAGGGACCTCTGACTACTGCTGCACATGCCAGCTCACAATGGCTATCTCCAAATGTCTTATGACACAGAGTCCCCGATGGATGCTCCACTGTAGCTCCCTCAGTCAGTCAGCTCTTTGCCATCCTCTCAAAGAGACACACTGCACTGGAATCAAAGTACTCAGGAAGGATGGTTCCCCTGGGACAGATTAGACAGAGCACCTGCCTCAATCACTCTTGTAGAACTGCTGGACAAGTGACACTGGGGCAGACTTCTCAAGCCAACCCTTTTATCCAAACTCTTTTGATGTAGCGATATAATGTGTTTCCAAAGTGAAGGAGCCCCCCACCCAGCACCTCCCTGTGAATCTAGATAGTCAATGTAGCCTGATAAGACCGTCACGTTTGCACATCTCGTTGCCTCACAGAACCCATTCCGTTCTTCCCGTTGTCGCAGAGTGTGATGGCCAGTGGAGAGCTACCACACAGACATTCCTACTCTGCTTTAAATACACTGCAGGATGCACTGGCTGGATGAGCACACAGATTCTCAACCCCAAATGGTAACAGCTGAGGGTGTGGTTAGTTTCATTTTTTTCTTACATAAAAATACACCTGACACTTAAGTGGATCGTATTTCCTCATGCACACTGAAGTTAATCATTCACAACCAACTAGCTTTCATCAAGGATCAGAAAATTTGAAGGTTGCTTGTGCAAACACTCCTGTGCTTAACAGCTGCCTGCTTAACTGATGGCTCTGTTGCCATTAGGAGCAGGTAGCACTTCAAAGTGCTGTTTGTGAGGCCAGACATAGCACTACCCGGGTCCCTGGGCCTCTGGGCTCCACAGTGCAAGGCCCTTGCTGCCTCTCAGAACAGGTGGACAGTTAACAGCCCTATAGGAACGCACCAGGGGACAGTGCTGTGCTGCTGAGGCTCTCCTGTTTCTAATCTGGATCCTCCAAGCCAACAATCCCCAAAGACACCAGGCACAAAGGAGCAGAGGGTAGAGCTGGAATAACCACCATTCAAGGGACAAGCGGCTCTGGCTCAAAGGACCTTTCTTATCCCAAGAAGACAAGCCGTGCCTCTGCACCTCATCACCCCGCCCCTCTCCCCCTCCCACCGTAACCACTCTCTCTTTCCTTAGTCTCACTTAAAATCACTTTCCCGCATTTTTCAAAGAAATGTTACAGCCAGGGCATGGATCCTAACGTTGTGTGCAGACGATGTCTTCGTCAGCTACCCTGTGAGTGTCTTCAGCATGCTGAAGAATACGAGACTGCCAAACAGCCGCTGGCTGTCATTTCCACCAAAGGAAATTAAACTGAGGATAGGAGTTGGCTGCACTGTGTGGGTTTATGAATCCATCGTGGTTGCAAGGCAACATAAAGGTCCACCTGAGCCTTGTTACAGAGATTAACCGTTAACCACCACACACTTCAACATGTTCCCAACCTTTCTAATGCTGAGACCCTTCAACACAGTTCCTAGTGCTGTGGTGACCCCGAACCATAAAATTATTTCCATTGCCACTTCATACTAGTAATTTTGCTAGTTATAAATTGTAACTGTGTTTTTCTAATGGTCTTAGGTGACCCCTGTGAAAGGGTCATTCAAGCCCCAAATGAGTCTTGACCTACAGGTTGAGAACCACTGCACTTCAAGGAAGACTGTCACCTCCACTCCCCATACACCTTTTATACCTCACTTTTGAGAGGACTTTCTGCAAGTTGTTGCAGGGAGCCTGGAATAAGTCTAGTTCCTGATCTGTGGTATAATAAACCGATATTCTGTTTTAAGTAACAGAAAAATAAAACAAAAAAAGTCCAGGGTCATGAAAAGCTGGTTTGAGAATAAGTGAAACAACTGATCATGTATTAGCTGAGTTCAGGCAAGCACACTTTAAAGCAAGGCTCACACTTAAAAATCCAAAGCAATTTCCTAAAGCTTTAAAAATACAGGTTCTAGTCCACAATGCCATTTCTTGAAAAGATCCCAAACCAACCTCCTAAGCCACTTTTTCCTCTGCTTTTCTGCTTAAAAAGCAAAACAAAACAACACAACAAAACCCCCACTGTATGCCGAGGTTTCCTTTCCAATTAGAAGCCACCAGAGCCATGGTTTTCAATTAGCTGTGTCTGTCTATCTCCCTGAACTGCTCAAGTTCAATCTGTCCTCCCTCCCCCAGCTTCCTGTTTCCACCAAGGCCTTCACACCTCCCAATTGTAAACCTGTCCAGAGCAATTACCCGGCCTACCTTTGGATAGCCTCTGTTCTGCATTTCTGCCTAAATTTATAGCTACTCAGTTGGCAAAGTAGGCTTGCCCCAAAGCAGAAGAAATGGTCAGACCCAGAGATGGGGGAAATGCACAGCAAATTTCAGCAGACTGCAGAAAAGCAAGGCCCCCCCTCGTCTGTCCTGCCAGAGGCCAGCACTGATAACCCCTAGGGACTCAGACACCTAGAGTCCCCACAGTAACCACTGCCATGTGCTGCCACATTTACTGCTCCTCTTGGGGTTACAAACAAGGGGCAAGTCACTAAGTACAGACAGTCACTCTTCTTGAACTCTGTAGTGGTTCAACAGCCAGATACACAGTAGGAGCTGTACTTGGAATTTTGACTGTCATCTTTCCCAGGCTAGTAGTGATGTGTGGTCTGATCTTTACTCTCTGCAAGCAAGCCACAGCTCCCAGCAACCAACACAACCAAGCATTGTGTTGCTAAGCTACAAGTCACAAGTAGCAAATACATTTTCAATTTAGTGTTTCTCGCTGTCGATGGGTTGTGGGATATTACCTTTATGAGTTAATGAGCATTTGTAATTCTATCTGTATTTCTACCAGAAGGCTCCAAGAGCTCTAAGCCTAAGGACAAACCAGAGAGGATCATCCCTATCCAAGAAACAGCCCAAACCTTCCTGACCTGAAATCATACTACTTTTCTTTTTAAAAATGGTACGGATTCTTCATAAATAGTCTAGGAATCCCCCCCAAACCATGTACTTTCCATATGCCCCAGCAATTCCACCTGTGCTGGGGAGCATGCCCAAGGTACACATATACCCTCAAACAAAACTTACACATAAACCGTCACGCCAGATTTTATGGTACGGTACATGCATGTCATCCCAGCATCCAGGAAACAGAGGCAAAGCTACAAAACACGACTTGGCCTGGCCGGGGGAGTTCATAACTGTGTTATTCTTGCCAGGCAAAAGGTGGGGAAACCCCAAATGTCTGGCTAATAAATGAAGAGACAAAATGTGTTCTATCCACAAAACCTCAAAGGCAAAGTGGGGTGAAGGGGATGGGTGGATGATCAGTGGTTAGAGCACTTGCCGCTCTGACAGAGAACCAGCTTAGTTCCCAGCACCCACGTCAGGATGCTCACAGCTGTCTGCAACTCCAGCTCTGGGGGAGCTGGCACTCTTCTATCCTCCATGAGCACCCATACATGAGAGTGCATGCGTGTGCGCACACGAATAAATAAATATCCTTTTAAGTGAGCCAAGGGGGAATGATATGTACAATACCTTAGAACTCTGAAAGCATTAGGCTAAGCAAAGGCAGGTTCCAGTTACACCCAACATTCAAAACAGGCAAACCAACACAGAAAGCTCTAGGAGCTGGGGATGAGAGCACTGACTAGCATGGGGTTTTGTGTCGGAGAAATTAAAAAGAATTAGTGGTGACAGCTGCACGACTCTGGATGTACTAAAAGCTCAGAATCCACACTTCAAAAATGAATGTGGCGTTCAAACTCTATCTCCTAAAGCTGCTAGTTACAAAGGAAAAGGGTGCCAGGAATGGCAGCACATGCCTTTAATTCCAGCACACAGGAGGCAGAGGCAGGCACAGCTCTGTCCCCTTTCTGCTTCTGGAAGGACACAATCCAGGCTCAGGCAATCGTCACCACACACAACCTGAGCTGGAGCTAATCCTCCCTCCCATGGCCTCTAGACTTTGAAAGAGCTTTTTTCTTTCTTCCTTTGTTTCTTTCTTCTTGAGTAATTATTTAATAAGGATATGGAAAGCAGGGCTCCCAATAAGCAGCCATTCAAACATTTACAACAGGCCAGAAGGCAGGAGGAAATGTCAGTGCATTGGGGAGAAAATAAATTAGTCATATTAAGATTAGGATCTAACCTCTTTCTGTGGTTGGGGCTGGAGGTTTTAGAATAATAGCATGCTGTTTCTCAAAAACTCCCTCCTGAGGAAAGCCTAGGAGGTGCAGCTGTTCCTTCTGGAGTAGGGCTGGTGCTTACTGACGTTTACTCAAGACCCTGTGTGAGTAGCCAGTGCTTCTCTCTGCACGGGCACCTAACTGGTGCTTCACAGTCAAGGGCGAGTTCCAGACACCCCAGGCACCATGCACAGGGCACCCGCTGCTGCAGCACCACAGTCAGCAGAGATGCGTTAGCCAGGAAGCCCTGAGGATGCTAGCCAACATCAAAGAGACTCTAGTTGCTCCTCTTGTGCAATAAACTCCTTTCACCCAAGATCATTCACACTCCCAGAGTACAAAGTCCCTCTGATATTGGTAGCCTTCTCACCTTAACCTTTTTGGCAATTGCCCCTTGGCCTGGCTGTTCATTAATACATAATCAGAACATTAAAGCACTGTTTCACCTTTTAGGGAGGCTGAAGCCAATTTAATAAGATACTGTTCCTAGGTTGGGGAACCACCTTGAGCCTGGCACAGAATTTAAAGACACAAGACTGGGAGAGGGTGCAGGGTACACACTCACAAACACACAAGAATGAAACATTTCACAAGATGTTTTTGATATCACCACATGGCAAAGGGGCAACATAAAAGGCATCTCACCACAGAAATTGCCCTGGTGTTTCCTTACCCTTAATCATTTTAACACCCAGTGACTCCTCGCTCCAGAACCCTTTCCAGGAAGTGGTATCTTGGTGGCAGAAAGACAAATGACCGAAGGATGTCTTGCGCACTGCCTTAGAACTGTCTGCCGGCATGACTCCCGCCTGCAACTTTTACTTTTCAAATCAGACACAATGACAACTCACTTTAGAGACCATGTTTACTGTGCTGAAAGCCACACTCTAAACACAGGCTTGTCCATAGAAAGGCAGGCAGCTTACAGTCCAACCTTGTTTACGCTCCAAGTAGGTTTGACAGAAAAACCACATCAATTTGTTTTAAAATAATTTCCATTTGCTGGAAGCTGCTCCTGAAGGGTTCTCAGCCACGCTAATCTGCTCTGATTCCTACCAGCTGTAGGTACCAGGCACTCTGGCCACAGACTATCAGGGGACCGAGGTTCAGTGGGCTGAACTGGCTCCACGGGGATTATAGCAGCCTGGGACCCACAGAGCCACTGCAATACCCCTCTGTGGAATACAAGAGCAACATGAGTCTATGAAAAAAATAAGAGGAAAAACAGCATGTCCTGGTTCAGGGCCAAAATCAAGCCATGGCCACCAGGAGCACAGCTTCTAAAGAATCAGATCTGCCACGGCTCAGAAAAGCC
Source organism: Rattus norvegicus (assembly GCF_021556685.1). Taxonomy (NCBI): domain Eukaryota; kingdom Metazoa; phylum Chordata; class Mammalia; order Rodentia; family Muridae; genus Rattus; species Rattus norvegicus. The sequence continues at coordinate 128,465,314 of NC_141537.1, forward strand.
AGCTCTAGAGAGTCTGAGAAGTGGCCACGTCTCAAGTCCACGGTTAAGGGCATCATGGTGGTTACTGGATCGAACAGAAGAAAAGAAGAAGGGAATGTAAAAAGGAAGAACCTGTGAGTAACCAGTGAAAAGTGTTCAGCCTCACCATCCAAAGAAATGAAGACCAGGAGGCTGCAAGGTAGCATCCTGGTGCACAGCACAGAGCAAAAGCAGCCTCTGGGTTTCTGAGGGTGAGGAAGGCAAGCAGGAGCTTGGAAGCTGGTTAGCAGCCACTTTCCTGGGGGAAGTTGTAGCAAAAGTCTTAAGAATTTTCCTATCAAGAGCATCCTAGACAGGGTGACTTGGTCTAAGAACTAAGAAGTATATAAATAATTATGCCCAGACAACATTTAGGGCTTTGAAAAGTTTAGAGGCTCAATATCAGGGAAGGTTTAATTGTGACTTAAATCATACTCTTTTACATAAAATTTAACCATAGAGGTAGTAGACATACTACTCAGTCTTTAAAACATGTTGAAATTGTTGGTTACCAAAGTGACCAGTCTTGAAACCATATACATACAAGTAATAGTATACGGACTAAGCAGGTTGTATTCATGTATTTAGAAATAAGTACACACGCATGCACGCGCGCACACACACACACACACACACACACACACACACACTTAAAGAAACAAAGGCTATGAATTTGAGAGAGCAAGGAAGAGAACAGTGCACAGGATGGGAGGGAGGAAAAAGAAGACGACTATGTAATTATATTTTTATTTCAAAACAAAATAAGACCAAAAGAACATAATTTGAGTCAGGTTTGGCATGGGGTTTGGTGTTATAATCCCAACACTTTGGAGGCTAAGGCAGGAGGCTGTGGGGTTCAAAGCCACCCTGGACTACACAACATTATCCTATTGTCATCTCAAAACAAAAACCTGTAGTTTGAAGCAGGCATTCAATTGCAACATTGCTGCAAACTTATGCAACAGAACGGTGATCAAAATTTATCACTGAATAATAAAGTCAATTATCATTTCTTTTGCACTTTCCTTTGATTTTATATTACTAACATTTACTACCATATAAATTTAAAGTAATTAATAACATGTTCATAGACTAAGGCAACTTCACTCAACCAACCAAAGTCAGAAACCACACCTCCCCCCCCAGTTCAGGTTGTCAGGGACAAAGGCCTCCCTGCAGAACCCCAGCCCAGACTCCCTAATCAAAACCCGTGAGCAAGCCTGAGCCCCCACAGACCCATCTCCCGCTGCATCAGCATCTAACTCCCCAGGGATGACCCACCCTGAGCCAGGTCGCAATGACTCCTCTGCCTTGGAAGGTCCTATGCATTTAAGGATGGAGTAGGGGCTACCGTGTCATACTAGAGGGCCACACAGAAAGGGGTCAGATTTACAAGTCCATGAGGCCGGAGTCTGTTGTATAGGCCCTTACAAATCAAGTGTTGCTACTTTGGCTTTGTCCCCTGAGGGTACAGTAACCTGCCCTGAATGTTGTATGTCCTGGACCCAGTCAAGGAGAGCACTCCTACCCTCTGCCAAGAGCGAAGAGGAAGAAAAACGACCTTGGCCTAGTCATGCCTTCTGTCAGAGGAGGTCTCGGCAAAGTAACCGAGATCTCAAACAACCAAAACCAGCTGCCTGGCCAGGGCTCAGCATAAACTGAGCAGAATAACCACAAGGGGAAGGGTGTCTAGACAGCCTTAGTCTGAGTGAAAAGCAACCCTCCCCAAAACAGACTCTACCAGGCAGCTCCAGCAGAAGGGCAGACAAGAGGACCATGTCAACAGCTGGGAAATACACCATGGGTGCCCTGGCCAAACACAACTCAGAGGGGAGCTGTAGAGTCTGGCCCACCTGCCAAGGACAGCCTTGGGGAAGACTCCAGCAAGGAAACACACCCAGGGACTCCATGGGGAAGATGGGGCCCAGGCAGTGCCTCCAGGGCCTGTCTGTCATCTTTCAAACTCCTGTTCTAGTGTGTTAAAACCTTCCTGTATTTTAAATTTCCAACATGAGCACTTGGTAGAAGATGAAGGGGGCTGCTAAACAAACAGGTCAGTAGGAAATGAACAGACACCGAGCCCTGGGAAGCCTGAGCTGCTCTGTCCATTTCTACTGGACTTAGACAAGTAGAGAGAAAGAAGACCGCAGGCCAGGATCTGGCTCAGTCGGTGGACTAGAAATGCCGCATGCATGAAGCCCTGGGCTCGAGCCCCATCTTGGAACCCAGCAGGTGCAGCTGTACACCTGTGGTGGCAGCACTTGGAGGAAGAAGAGGAGAAGGAGAAGTTCAAGGTCATCCTTTACTACTGGGCGTACTTGAGGCCAGGCTGAGCTACCCAAGACCTGCCAGAGAGAGAAGGGACTGTCAATCTTTGTCCGACTGCATCTGTGCTGCCTGCACACGTGTCAGACTTGATGCTAATTCTGTGAAGAAAGAAAAACGAAGCATTAGAAAGAGAGGCAGCCTCGGCTCTCGGGCAGCTTACAGACAATGAGGTACCACATATCAACCAAATGAATGCCTTGCAAAGTCTGTGTGAGTACTGCAGGGTCTTCCGGGTGGCAATCCGGCAGAGATTACAAATGATAGTTTCCAGGGAAGCAGACATGTAAGAAGGACGGACAGGAGTCTCGAAGACTGAAGAACCTTCTTCCAGATATCCACAGGACAAGCTGGCAGGACAGGAGCTAGAAAAAGCACATGACAGCACAGGCAGCTGGAACCAGCTAGGAAAGCACTGTGAAGCTCAAGAGTGAGGGGACAGCCTGCAGCAGAAGTCTATTCTAATTTGCGACTCTGCAAAGACCCCTTGTGGCTTAAGAGGGGAGGGGAGAAAGCATGGACAAGATGCGAGTCAACAGCTCTCCACCCTCACCTCACGCCTACACAACACAGAGAAAAGGTACTTTTTAAAGTTCAATGTAAAATGTACCATACAAAATCAGCAACCAGCATGTCCCTTCGTTCTTTCCATCTCTGCATTCCTCCTTCTAAAATGAAAGGTTGGGGGCCATGGGTAGCTGCTGGTCGCAGCATTCTCCTAAGACCACATGTATTCCCCAGCACCACCCAGCCCTGGGCATGCCAAGGATTTCAGGCAAGTATAAACTCCATCAGCAGGCTAAACTGTTTATATGTTCTTGAGTTAAAAATACACCACTCGGGTCAGCGTTAACACCGGGGCCTTATCACCAGGGCTGTTTGTGTGCTGGTTACACAAGGCTGGACTCTGACTTGCCCATCTTTTAAACGAGCCTCAATCTGCAAACTGTCTAATGATACATCAGTGAGATTATAATAAAGCCACCAAATATACACGCATTTGAGAAAAACACTTTCCAAACCCAAGGATACTTTACTGTTTATAAATAGTTTACTTTTTTTGATCCCCAAGCATATAATATTGGCAGTTGCTCCAGAAACCAAAGAAACACGCAACAGGGACACAAACCACAACGTAACAGAAACAATAAACAACAGATGGCAAGGCATATGTGCCTGCTACCACCTCCTCACCAAAGAGGCAAAGCACAAACCAGCCCAGGAAGAAGCATGTACTCCAGAATCACATTTCAGACCCCATTAATAAAGCACCAACTGTAAGCCACAACTGGGCAATTTGGACCACTCAAGAGCAGAGGGGCCAGTGACTGGCCTCAAGGAACTCAGACCTGAAAAGAATGCAAGGGCCAGGACCTGTCTTACAGTGTTTTTTCTGTTATGACCGTGTGTAAGCACACTAGACTTCTAACTCCAGCTACTGCCAGGCCCTGACCAATCCTTTACCAACCCTGGACTTGGTGTATAAAAATCCATGATATACTTCAACACGGTGATAAATTAGTTAGCACCGTGTATCCTGCTATAAAAACAAACTGGTACATCTCTACGGGCTTCCACCACGTGTCAGGCATTTGTCCTTAAACCATCTCAATAAGGTGGGTACTTTAGTCATCCTCATTTTAGGTAAGGAAAAACTGAGGCAGAGAGAAAACAAGTTGTCCACGGTCCCTCAGACAAACGCAGCTACATTCCAGGGGTGCCGCTCTTAATCAGAGACCTACAGACTGCTTTATCTCACAACCACAGCCTGTGTATGACGTGAAGCTCACGGATGACAGTGAGTGTTCATCTCATAGAGCCTGAACCAATGGATGCTCTAGAACGGTCACCGGCAAACGGAAGCTGAACTGACTTAAGAAGCACAAAACAACTGTTTAGGTAAGTCACACTCTGAAGTCACACTTGCTATGACGAACGATTCTGAATAGCTGGTGTCTGTGATGTTTCTTAAATGTCATCTGCCCTAAAACAAAGGACAGGGGTCCCCATAAGTTAGCTGTGGCGCTGCTTCCAGACCTGGACATTCGATTTAAGAACCACACTCTCGCGGCCAATCTGCTGCTTTCACATCAATGTCAGGTTGGTTTCTTTTTTAAACTCTGTAACTTGAAGCTTTTATGTTTCTTCTACATTTAAAAAGAATGCCATTTCCCAACATATAACTCCCAGATGTAGAGTTCACCGATGATTCATCTACAGAACAAGTGTTCTGAGACACCAGCTCCAAATAGAGGAAGAACTTGGAATTCCCTTCTCCCTCAAAGCTAGAACTTGCCTAGATCTGCTCTGCTCAACAGTTTGTTTTCAATTATATCTCCAAATTCTTGAACAGGAACTGTGCGGCTTGGGGCACCAGCACATCTGATTCTTTGAAGTGGTTCTCAAGCAGAATGTAGAAAGAGGAGGAGGAGGAGGGAAAGGGCACTTGATGTAATGTTTGTTTCATGTCCGAGATTCTCTCCAAAGGTTCTCTCTGACACACAAGCCAAGTCCTGACTGCAAGCTAAGAAGCACTGCTCCCCACCCGAGGAAGGGCACTGTCACCCCTTTACCTCAGTGGGTTATGAGGGCAAACAGTTCCTACACACACTGTCACCCCTTTACCTCAGTGGGTTATGAGGGCAACACAGTTCCTACACACGGCCATATCTCAGAGCTAAACCCCACACCGTGTGCCTTCAGTCCTCTACACAGGCCGGCCTGAAGCAATCAGTTCCTATGGCTTTCCACACTAAGTGAGGTGAAAAGTTGCCTAATAGGACTGAGAATCCTATAGGAGAAGATTAGACACAAATGGTAAAGACACGGAAGGACACAGGACAGGAGTAACAGAAAATGGCACTCTATATTAAGCTCATGGAGGGGTGGGAAAATCATTTGAGCTATTTTTATCTTAAACAACACAACAGAAGGGCTGCCTTTTGATTTGTTTTTGTTTGTTTGCTTAGACAATATCAAATACAGTCCAGACTGACTTGGACCTCAGTCTATATTGAACTCCTAATTCTTCAGCTCCCCAGTGCTGAAACCACAGATGTAAGGCCGCACACGTATACAGCTACACCTGTGTCATGTGTGTACATGTGTGGGAGGGAGTACACATGTACATGTACAGGTGAGAAGACAACATCATGTGTCATTAGGTACCACCTGACCTTTCCTTCTTGAGACAGGAAACACACTCTCTTGCTGGTCTGTCAATCATTAAGAAGACTAAGATGGCTGCCCAGGGAGCCCAGGGATCTGCCTGTCTCTGCCCTCCTAGCACTGGGATTTCAGGTGCAAACCATTGGGCTTGGATTTTGTTACATGCATTCTGGAGATGAAACACAGGATCTCGTGCATGTTAATAACTAAGCTATCTCCTCGGCTCTTAATGAGATTTTTTTTTAAGTAGGTTTTTGGACTATTCCGTCCTAATGTTGTCTCTAATTCCTGCTATACTTATATCAAGAGGTTCGAAACACCACTACCTGGTCTCCAACTTCACTCCATTCAGGTCGCAGCCCTAAACAAAGTGCCAACTCCCAGAAGCACGCTTAAAGGAAGAGAACAGAAAAATACCCTGAGGTCCCATCTCGTGAAAACATACAAGTAAAAACTGCATGAAAGGAAAAGTCCCAGAATCTCCAGTGAAGATGACAAATGCCATAGAGGGAAGGTGGCTGTGAAGGGCTCAGAAAACGGGCTGCAGAAATAGCTTAGCAGCTAAATGCATGCTGTGTGCACAGGGACCTGAGTTCAGAGCTCCACACCCACATACTTTACTGGATAAGGAAGCATGTGTCTAACCTCAGCACCGGCTTGTGAAAGAAGACTTTGGCCACCCAAGCTAGACTAAAGGATGAGCTTCAGTTTCAGTGACAGAACACTTCAAAATAAAGTGGGGAGCCATAGAGGAAAGACACCCAACACTGGCCTCCAGACTCCCCCACACCTACATCCACGCACACAGAAACAAGAACACGTACACACAAATAAACACAAATAATTGTTTAAAAAAAGAACACGGAAAACAAAAGCTACTAGGTTCTTCACAGAACTCCTAAATCTAGATTTTTCCAAAAACAATGTTATACCAGAAGGAAACCAACCCATAGATGGTAAATTTGGTACCCATTGAACAACAAAAATAATGCACTAAACAAGTTAGGCAGTTTTTTAAAAAGGGAGAGCAATTCAAAAATTGGAGAAAGAAGTCTCTGAGCTGTACAAGTCAGGCTGCTGAGAATCCACACTGAAAGGCACACTGAAAGGAAAAGCTCCCTGGGAAAATGGCTTAAAGCCACTCAGAATCAGCCATGCTCATGCATATAACCTAGGGCAAGCTGGCTCCAAAGCACAGAGCTGTGGGTGTGTCCTTCCTTGCAGCTGTTGCTACCGAATCTGTACTCTCAGCCCTCAGAGCTGAAAGATTACCAGTCTGGGGACAACTCCCCTGATGCAACGACTCCATCCGTGGCCCTCAGTAGTCCTAAGAAAACCCTATTAAAATGATCCTGTAACTGCTTGCCTTTTCTCTAAAGCTCTCGTTCCTAAAAAGCTAAGTCAGAGGTACCAAGTTTGCAGGTCCCATAGTTTTCTTTGGCCCAGAATCCTTTTTTTCTGGAATGTGCAGGGCCACAGTTTTCCCAATCTCAGATTTTTTTAAAGTTCTGAGCTATTTACATGAGGATGCTACCCGAGTCTAAACGTGAATTCATTCATGATTCATATACGCCTTACACACATAGCCTCCAGGCAACTTTATACACAAATGTTAATACTCTTGTACCTGAAAACCAAGTTCCCAAGATGGGGTTTTCCACTTGTGCCATGTTCGTGCTCAAAAACTGTCCAATTCTAAGTATTTTGGACTTTCAGACTGGGAACAGTCTACCTGTGCTTTCAAACGCACTATTTGCTGCTCCTTGGTAATAACAAAGGCTCAGTGAAGGGTCCCTAACTGCGCCCCCCCCCCCCAAGCTCCATTTCTCCTTTGTCTGTCCTGGGTAGATCTACCTGTGCAGAGAAGCCAGAGTACTTTCAACTAAGCACCCCATACACAGACCCACTCACTCTCCTACCAGTAAATCCGATAAACAGTAAGTTACTCCCTCTTCGCTTCCACTAGCCAGAATCATAACCTAAAATGAAATTGGTAAGTCTTAAGTCTCTTACAGATAGGGAAGTAGGTGACCAGCCCAAGGTCACACTGCCCTTCAATGGCAGAGCCAGGACAGCACGGAGGCCTGCGGAGACTCAGCCACAAACTAGTTTCCATACTGCCACATTCTTATCAGCCACAGCTTTAGAAACTCAGTCAGTAGTCTCCCTCCCCAGTCAGTCAAGAACTTCTTTAAGACATTCCTAAGGCTCTGGGCTCCTCTCCTCTGGAAAGATGTACTAAGTACCAAGACTTCACACACAAGTGTTTCAGAAGGGGGCCCAGCCTTACCTCCTGTTTCCTTCTGGCCCAAAGAAAGCTATGGAAGCTGCAAATTTACATCTTCAATTTTTTAAACACTTTGTTGTTTGGTTTTGGGGAGTTTTTGCGGGTTTTGTTTGTTTGTTTGTTTTGTTTTCAGGCCCAGGCCCAGTGGTCCATACTTGCAATGCTAGCACTTAAAGTGACTGAGACCTAAGGACAGCTGTGAGTTCAAGGCCAGCCTGGGCTATACAGTGGAGACCTTGTCTCCAGAACAAACAAACAAAGAGCAAGAAAATGTAAGAACATGCAACAAAGTTCCACAGACTCCAGGTCATTAACTAATCTTGAGGAGGAGTCACTTTTCATTGTGGGCCCAGACTTAACATAATTAAACTGTTCCCAAATATTATTTCAAACAGACTTATGAAATAATCTAGAAATTTTCTCGGGAGAGATAGCTCAGTGATTAGGAGCACTTGTTCAACCATGAGGCCCAGACTTGGAACTCCAGCACCCATGCTGGGAGGCTCAGAACCACCTGCAGCTCCGGCCCCAAGGCATCTGACACCGGCTTCTGGGATCCATGGGCACAACCGAACCCACGCGCTGCACACGCACACACGCACATACACACACACACACACACACACACACACACACACACACACAGTATTTCAAATACAAAATGAAAATCTTATCAGAATTTCTGGGTTTTCTCTTGGGTAAAGCAGAGAGAGCCTCTTCCATGAGGACAGGTTACCTGTGGACAAGACAGACACTGGGTCTGAGAAAGCAGTGAACTGGAGTGAGGTAGCCCTGATAGCTAGTAGAGATTCAGTCTGGCTTGGTCTCTGGCTCTCCTCTCCTGAGGAGGAGCGGACAATCCCCCCACTTGTGTATCGGCCTCAGCATCCATCACTCGGTTGCATCAACAACCCACTTCCTGGAAGCTACGAGCTCTTCTGGCTGTTTATAAAGTTTTGCAAACACTAGGCACTCATGTGCCAGAAACTCACACTGTCCCAGGTGGAGAAAGGAAGTCACAGACACACACAGAATTACTTTAGTCAAAAACAAAATGAAAACTCCATATGAGCATGAAGCTGAACCAGGGTACCACACATCCCAATCTGCAAACAGAATGTAAAGTCACATTCAGACCCTCACATTTAGTTCTCCTGCCTATAAGTTTTTCTCAAACTCTTTTTTTTTTTTTTTGTAAATAGAGGATTCACTGTAAATGGTATCTAATCAAATATGACAGTGGTTTAATTATGCTTGACTGAGTCTGCGAGCTTAAAAATGACACGTGCAGGATGGGTTTTTAAACCACTAAACACTATATAATTTACCTAGAATTAGGTTTTCACAGACAGAATATGAAAATCATCAGCTCTATTTTAAAGAGATTCCTCCAATCAACGGAGAGACAACAGAGAAACAGAGCCAAGAACTTCTACAACACAAACTGCAAAGTACCAAGGAGGAGGAAGCATTGTTCTAATCTGTGTGAGGCTAAAAGGAGCCCAGAGGGTTCCAGGAAGCTGGCTCTGAGCTTTTGGGGGATTTTCTTATAGGGTGCCTCTAACTCTATTTAAAGCAGACTCAAGTAGACACAGCTGGAGGGTCAGGCCCTGCAAAGTAAACAGGAGTTAACTCGATTCAGATTCAAGACTTAGCTACAACCAACCGGCTAATTATCTCTACATTAAATAATAATAATATCTAAAAGGCCACTTTTAAATGACCCATTGTAATTATATCTGCTTGCTAATAGATACTAATATAATAATAGCTTGGAAGAGACCTCTCGATTACCAATCTACTGAGAAAGAAGAAAACTACTGGGACTTGTACAACCTGATCAGGAGCAGCTCAGGTCCTAACAACTTTTTAAACACCCTCCCTCAACAAAACCAAAGGTAGGGAAAAAATAACATATAATTTGAGAATATAAAAAACAGAATGCATGAAATATGCGCTCAGAAAGCACCCTGTAAATACTTTTGTCAAAGTTTCCTTTAGAAAACAAGTTCATTATTTTTCAGAACTTGTCCATGTTCATACTTCTTAAAGTCGTCTTTTAGTGAAGAGTTACCACGTGAGTATGTCCCCCAAAACCTGTTAAACCAAAGTCCTACACACTTAAACATAAAACGGCATGCTTCGGACTTACTTCTTTAAAAACTGTAGAAGGAGAACGAGTATTGGAGCATGGAGCCTATGGGACGGGCTGTGAGTTGACAGTTATTGAAGGTGGCTGACAGTTTCAGAGTTCATGACATCGTTAATTCACTGTCCACTTGTCTTCCCTTATAAGATAATGGTAAGAAGAAAACCCCCTACAATAACGGAGGCTGTGCGGCAAACATTTCCTTCACTCAGAATTGGTTTTAAGGCCAATCTTTCCAATCATCTCACAAGAATTAAAAACGTTCTCTCAGCAACAGGCTTCGTTGCAGTCAGCGGACAGTTTTCACAGCCCTTTCCTGTGGGCCAACCCAAAGTACAAGTTTTTCGGATGCAAATGCTTTCAAACGTAGAGTACTGGTACCACAGGATCTAGTGCTACCTAGATGTTCAGAAGCTCAGTTCTAATGGTCCCTAACAGCCATCATCAAGTAGGTAACCCAGAAGAGTTTACCAGAGTTGCCCAGGAGAGCTGAGCAGTGAATTATTTGAACAGCTAAAGGACAGGCAGGGAGTGGGGTTGGGGGCAACCGCTTGCTGCTGCACAAAGAAGTTAGGGAAGACAAACTGCCAGGATTACCTTCGCTTCTTAACCCAGCTCTTAAAAGAGTGGGACAGGGTTGCTTGTGGGGAAAAAAATGGTACTCACTCTTTCATCCCCAATACCCTAAAAGGAAAGAGTCGTATGCATCACAAAGACCTAAAGACAGATCGTGCTTTCTTGTCGTTTGCCAAAACAAACTCTAGGAGCGGTGATTGGAACCGGTATCCTGGTTCACAAGGAAGCAGCGATGAATCCAGGCCTCAAGGAGATGAACGGACTGGTTGTTAGCACAATGGGCCTTACCGGTTGGGTTAGATTAAATAGTAATAAGGGTGCAAACAATCGCAGCCGTTCAGGTGGGCAAGGCTGTGAACCATGGCCATTCACAAGGGAAAGGACTCACGGACAGGTGCACCAGGAGCAACAGCCAACGGCTTTTCAAGGGGCATCCTTGCCAGGTCCTCAGATGGCCCTGCATTTGCTGTCTGTGCCACCTTCAAGTTACCACGCCGTTGTAAACAGACCAAAGCAAATGAAACTTGTTATCTGCCTTCAACCCATAACTGTCTCCCCTCCCACCTCCTCTCCTCCAGGTCTTTCCAAACAGAGGTGGGTAAGCAGTGAGGATCAGCCAGCCCCACAGGCCGTAACCTAACCTCATCTGTTAGAGCACACCTGCATTCTTCCAAGCTACTGAGGACTGTGTTCAGGGAGAGCTCAATTTCAATGAAACCTTGAGAAACAAGGGGATAAAGTGATTGGCTTAAGAACTTCTCACTTCCCTGCTTTTTCCCATGCACCTTCCCCAAAGAATAATGCTACATAGGCAGTATTTGTACAACTGGAATAGATTTTAAACTACCTCAACAATTTTTGCTAATTGTATAATTGACTGCAACTGTGTACAGCTTCCTGCCTATTCAACTGAGAGTCCCCAGGCACACGAAGTCTACCTGTTGCAGCTTTTCCTGAACCACCAAAACAGCTGCTGAAGCACGAGACCCGGCTCACCAGTCATGCGATGCTCCCACACCTTAAGATTCCCTCCTATCTGAAAAGTAAACCTTCCCCAGGAGAACCCTTCGTCACTGGGAAATGCAGCTTGGAGGGACTAGTCATGAGAACGGATGCAAGGTCTGAGGTACTGCCACCTTAACCTGCAACTGGTGAAGTCCACAGAGGAAGCAACAGCACACATGCACAATTGAACTGTCCTCACGGCAGTTACAAGATAGGGTACTGTCATTCCCTTGAAAGAAACAGTGGCAGAGGGCTGGAGAGTAGAGATACCAGAAACAGACCTTGAAGTGAAGGGTGGCGCCAGGTGCCCCCACCACCACCCCAGGAGCCCTGAAAGGTGGAAGGCACCAACATGTATAAAGGAAGTTCCATTCACACCATTCCCATCCACCCCACTAATCAGACACCAGGTCATAAGGACCCAATGCCCATTTAGAGAGGATGCACAGAACAAGGCAGGGAATCAAAGAGCACAAGACCCAGGGAAAGGAAGAAACCACTTTTGAAAAAAAAAATAGAACAGCTTCTATCAGCAAATTGTGGAACTGTGCAACATGTGTTTGGGTCAGAGGAACAGATGATAAAGGCCGGAGAGAAAGCTGAGCTCTTGAATGTACTTTCTACTACTCTGTTGGAAGGCCTGTATTCAGTTTCTAGCGCCCAGACCAGGCAGCTCATAACTGCCTGTGACGTCAGCTCCAAGAGAATCCAACCCCTTTGGCATCCAGGGAACACCTGCACTTGTGGGTATATACCCCACAGGCAGACACTCAGGCACCCACATAATTTAAAATAACCAAAATAAGTATTTTTAAACCAACAAACGAAGCCCTGAATTACACAAAACATGACAGCATCGAAACATAAAGCATAAAGCTCTTACCTGAGAAAAAGAATGCCCACAAGAAAGTGTGGGCACAGACCAGCAGTTTGCAATTTAACTGGTGAAAAACTGAAATTTTCATTAGTACATAAAATACTTGGACTAAATAAATGAATGTGATTTCCACTGTACAAAGTTTAACCTCTGGTCCTCAACGAGGTCCATAAGGAGACAGAACCAAATGTGCAACGTTACTAGACACAGCAGCAGAAGAGAACTAGACCGTTACCCGCACAGAGCAAGAACTGAAGTAAGGAAGTCCACCCTTCATGGCCCCCACTGGTCCCATACCACGCCGCCTAAGCTTCAAGCCTAGCACTAATGATCCCCACACCTCCCATAGGCCAGGCACCGATTGAGATTTTTGCATATTTTTCTTCCTCAGCCTGGGACTTTTTCCCTCCACCCCTTTCTCCCTCTTGTCTCAAGACAAAGCTTTAACCTTGGAAAGAGCACCCATTGTAATCAACTCTGGATATTAGCACAGCCCAAAGTCCTGTTCTCTTCTGAAAGCTGCCCAGGGTTTCAAACTGTGACTGCTGAGGAGGGGGAAGGTCCCCAGTGAGTAAATGTCACCAAGCTGATCAAAACTAGCTGAAAGTTAGACTTACCCAGAAAACTCAGTCTTGCAACTAACTTATAGGGTAAGCAAGAGGAATCCCTTTTATGTTTTAAACAAATGAGGGAAAAGAGGAGAGAGAGGAAGAAGGAGGACAAGGAAGGGAATGACAAACATCAAAACCATCACCATTCTTACTGCTTACAGCAACTTTCAAGTCAATGAATCCCTCCTCTGGATTTCCCTCTCACTTTTAAAAAGCCATAGGCTACTTTTAGCAGCCACAGTCTGGCTTTCCTATCTCACAGACCTCTCTCTCTTCCGGGCAGGTGCATATTCCAGAGCCAGGTGTCTCACTAGCCTCTAGCCAGCTCTGGGGCATTTCTGTCCGTACCAAGGAAACACAGAGAAGGGAAGAGACTCTTTCACTGTGAGCATAGAGCCTGACAGGGAAAAAGGTCAGCCAGAGGGCAACCCAACTGGTCAGGGAAGCAGCCCAGGGAACCCAGGAGAGATAATTAGCCAAACAGGGAGGAGGCTGGAGAGCAGGCACACGGGGACATGGGACAGAAAGAAGCTCTGAACACCGCATTCTGCACTGTCCCCAGCCTTCTCAAGACCGTGCCAAGAATTACTGCCTATAATACACTCAGAAGTCCAAAGTTTGTGAAATCTAGTAACTATATGTAATTATAGAACAAGATGAGTGCACTGATTCTTAAAATAGTGCCTCGAAGGGGGACAATGTGATGAGGATATGGCTCAGTTAATAGACCTCTTGCCTAAGAGTATGCAAAGCCTTGGGTTCAATCATCCTTACAGATCTTTTCAACATGGTCTCATAGCAGAGAAAACTTTGAAAGGTGCAAGTACCCTCAAGATCTATCTGTAGGGCTGGGGGTGGAGCTCCTCAGCAGGAAAGCACAGTTGTTTAGCATGTCCCAGGCAGTGAGTTCAGATCCCTAGCACCACAAAATAAATAAATCCATCTCTACCTCAAACAACCTCCGACCCCAAATCGAAACAAGCTCAAGGTCTGCTGAGCTCTTAAAGTGACATGAGACAAAAGCGAAAGAACGGGTAAGGAGGGACTGTGAACCAGCTGGGTACTTCATGTAAACATGCAAGCCTGCACACTCGCGCACGCACATGCACACACACACACACACACACACACACACACACACACACACACACACACAGCAGTTTGGATTCTGAAAGGATTGGGTCATCTGACTTGCCTAAGATAGAAAGTAATTTCCAGAACCTTAATTCACAACACTTCGCACACCTAGCCCTTGAAGCGCAGCTGTAGAATCAGACAGACAGGGGCTGTCCTGGTTTCCCAACTCTCCAGTGAAAGCACAGAATACATATTGCCTAATGTAGCCTTAACCACCACTTAAACCAGCAAAGCTAGATTTGAGCCAGCCAACCTGATACTGCAAACACATAATACAAGAGAAGCAAACCAATCCACACTCACTACCGGGCCTCAGGATGACTACATTTGGTGCCCTTTCCTAAAGGCCCTTGCTTTTGAATCCCTGTCCCATTCCTCCACTGAACAAGAATCCGAGAACTGCCCTCCTGAGCCTGCCTACCTCCCACTCCCAAGAGGCCATCAGTTACCTCTCAGAACGTTAACAGCAACATATTTTGTAACTAAACTCTCTGCTCTAATTTAGACAGGTGAGAAACAGTCTAAAGTAAATCTATAATAGTTTTTAAAGAGCTTCTGAAATCATGCTCTCAAAAATAGTTTCAAGGAAAACAAACACCTAAGTTCTAAGAAGTTCAGCCTCTTGTAAGGTTCTGGGAGGTGTGTGGCGCTACTTGTGAGTGTTCTGATTGGACCATGCCGATCTCACCTATGCAACAGGACAGGCCACTCGGTTAGGCTCCACCTCTCTAGCCATAAAGAATATGATTATCCTCAGCCTTGGAGATCCCCTCCATCGATGCTGGTGATGCTACCCTCCATTTTTTTACTCACACTAAATTTTTATTCACTATTAAAAACTTTTAGCTTCTCTACACTTGGCCTAAGGACAACTCCAAAAGTAGATATGTACTGTTTACAAAAATGGGAGGAACCGATAAGCCCAGGACTCTTGCTATCGCAAACCTGCAGCCTGGAACTGTTTGAGCAGGCTGCTGTAAATCTACTTCACAGGCTTATAAACCAGCTCGAAGCATTTTCTAGACACAATGACCTTAAAAGGTGTAAATCCAGTGAAAATGCAAGATACTTCATTGTATCATACACGGAGACTTTCTCCACTGCTACCCTGCCGAGATAAAGGCAATGGTTTAAAAGGAAGGCGCTGGTCTTGGAGATACAGTTCAGAAGGAGCTGAGCGCCTAGCATGCTCCGGACCTAGGCTCAACCCTCAGTATCAGCAGGGGAAATATTTTGAGAAATATGAAGGTTAGGAGACAATTCACACTTGATTGCACTTTAAGCAGAAATAAAACAAACTTGTAAGTATTCTTCAAAGCCCTCCTCCCGTGTGTGTGTGTGTGTGTGTGTGTGTGTGTGTGTGTGTGTGTGTGAGAGAGAGAGAGAGAGAGAGAGAGAGCTCAAGCACACTCGCCCAAGTCACCACATACTAACCCAGAACCCAAACTCCTTGAATCTTAAAACTAATCCATTAAAACCATCTTCAGTAGAGTCATAGCTCCTGAAGCCCAAAATACCTAGTCTGGTATTTATTGATCATTAAATTGTGTGAGTAAGAGAGACTGCAATTTTAAAGGTATTTATGCTGTGTGAATTGTCACTTGTAGGCAACCAAAAGCTTAAAAATGACTAGTTGAGTTCCACTCCAAAAAAGGGCAAGGCAAGGTGGGTCGTGTGACAAAAGGCAAGCACAAATAAGAGCTCTCTCTCCAGGAAGTATGGTTCAGGACCTGAGAGCATTCCTCAGGTTCACCCATGACACAGGCTTTGCAAATCTCCCAACAGGTGAACACTTGAGAAGATATTCTGACTCTACCCACATGGTTCTATTATGTCATCATCATCATCATCATCATCATCATCATCGTCATCGTCATCGTCATCGTCATAATAATAAAAATCCCATCTTAAGTATGAGAAAATAAAAAACCTGAAATACCTCAAACTGCCTCAACTATTACTAAATAAAATCTCAGCAAAGAGCAATAGTGTGTTCACCTCCCAGGAACTGACAGAGCCACAGGGTTAAAACCCACTCTAAGACCACGTATTTTCAGTAGTGAATTCCACAAGGGAAGCAGCCGCTGGGGGGAGGGAGGGGCAAAAGGCAGCAACAGTAGCAAAAGGGTCTCAGCTGGCTTCAGAACTCACACAGCAGCCTGCCCAAGTGATGACGTAGAGACCTAGGCCTCATTCTGAGAACACAGAGTCTCCTTATTAGAAAAGAATTAACTTCTCTCCTTCAAGACAGTCAGATAGTCAGGCCCCGGTTTTCAGCAATGAAGCCACAGGTGTGAGTTAAAGCCTGCGTCATTGATTTTCTCTTTTTAAAACAACAAATGTCATGACTGAAGCTACTGCTGTACTTCTTTATGTCCTAGGAAAGACATTCAAGTGAGAAGCAGACTACTGAAGCTCGGCCTTTTTCTGAAAGGTACTAATAGTTCTAGAGATGCTAATTACTGATAGCTGAGCAAGATTCGACTCAAAAGTCTTTTTTTTTTTTTGAAGTATAACAATGCTATTCTATCCCACTACATTTACAGAAATCCAACGTCTTTTTGTTCCTGACAAATGTCCTGCAAAAAGTATCCCACCAACGCCGGATAGGCCCAAATCCCAGCAACAGAGAAATGTACCTCTGTGGGGTGAAACAGACTGACAGAGCCAGCCAGACCCCCTGTCAATGTCTCCTGAGGTAGCTTGTCAACTAACTTGTGCCATTTATGGAAGAGAAACTCGAGGGTGGGACCAGACCCACCCCAGTGGATCAAGCCCAAGGGGACCCCAGGGAACAGACAGGAAAGGATCTGGAACACAGTTCCTGTGCATGCCAGCCATGCGGAAAAGAGGGAACAGCTACACTCAAGACATGTCCAAGAACTCTCTCAAAGCTTTTCGATTTCTGGGTTCTCCGGAGCAGGGTCCTTTTGCCCTAGTCAGTGCCAAATCAAGCTGCCACCATTCTCTGGTGATCAGGAGACTGCAACACACGCTCACTAATAAATAATATAAATAGAATGAACACTGGAGATGAGCGTCACCGTCATTCATTACTAACTGGAGGTTAAGTTGAGGGAACTCAGGACACCAAAGGGCTGGGTTACAGAACAGACAGGAAAAAAGATACACACACAGATCCTAACACAAGACTCCCACACTCTGCCATCGTCTATCTCGCATGCACACAAATTCGCTCACCTCCACTCTTCACTCACACACCCACATACACGCACTTCGCGCTCGACAGCACACTCACTCACCTTCAAGTCACAAACCCGTGGTTCACCTCCACGCCCCACATTCGCTGGCCTCCACACTTCACGAAACACATTCAAGTCACCCCTACACGATCCCTCATGCCCTGCATCCTCACGAAAACACACGCTCGATGCAAGGCAGACTTCTCCAGAATCACGCTCACCTTCAAACCCCAGAGGTATAGTCCTCTCTCCCGAGCTCCCCACGCGTGACCTCCACCCGGCCACCCAAAAGTCTCCCAGCCCACAGAGCGCACTATCTTCCCGGCTGAGAGCACCCGCAGCCCCGTCTTAGTGACAGCGCCAGGATGAGAGGCGAAGGCGATACTCACAGGCTCCGCGTCCAGGAGGGCATGTCCCGGGGCAGCGTCGCCAGCCCGCGCCCACTGCAGTCCAGGGAGTCCCCGGCGCAAGTGCAGGCGGCCGCGCAGGGCGCCCGCGGACCGGCCTGGGCGACCGCAGACTCTGGCCCTTGCAGTAGCAGCAATAGCAACAACAGCAGCCAGAGCAGAAGGCGAGGCGCAAGGCGCGGGGCCCCGAACACTCCCGGACCCGGCCGCGCCATCTTGTCTGGAGCGCGCCGCGAAGCCGGGAAGCGAGGGCTGCGAGGTGCCGGCGGCCACGGGCCCGGGTTGCGCTCGGCGCTAGGCTCCGCGCCGGGGCATGGACGGCCGGCCCCAGTCGGCTCCGCGGCCGCTGCGCTTAGCCGGCACGCTCTGCCCGGGCCGCTTCGCAGCACCCTGCGGAGACCGCCACCCCCGCGCCCATCCGGGCCGAGCCCCGCGCGCGGCGAACTCTGCAGAGTCCAGCAGTGAGTGCTCGGCCGCCGCTGCTTGTCCTTCCCGCCGCGTTGCGCGTTGCCTTCGGAGCCCGGGCGCACGCCGAGAGCCGCTGCTGCTGAGGACTGAGAACGCTTAGCCTTGGTCTCTGCGCGTGGCGCAGGCGGGCACCTCCCGGAGGACTCTTGAGCTGATAGCCGTGGACCCCACGCGCCTCACCGTCCCGGAGCGGCCGGAGCGCACTGTGCCTCGGAGCTGCGAACAATCAGCGGCTAGCCCCGCTGCGGTCCAACCCCGCGGCCCCAGGCCCCGCCCCGGCTGCTCGCCCTCACACACCCCTCCGCTGGGGCCCCCGGGCGGAGAGCGGCCCACGTTGGCTGCTGGACTACAGCGTTACGCCCCGCCCGGCCCGTTGCTCATTGGCTTCCGGAGCCCCGGTCAGCTTCCGAGCCCGTAGGAGCGCTTGCTCTCCGAGGCCCCGCCTCCGCTCTCTTTTCCCACCCAAGGTGTGAAAGGCGGGGACTGGGCGGGGACAAGGAGGGGCGTGCTGTCTCCTCTTAAAGGAGACTTGCAGGATTTTGGCTACGGAGTACCAGAATCTGGAGAAGTGGCCTAAGCAACGGTCCGTTGAGCCTAGGGGAGGAGAGAAAGTTGGGACTGTAATCCAGGACTTTGGGAGCCATCTGGACCCAAGGTTTGTTCTGCTCTCCTAGACTACAAACAGCATGGTGGATTTACAGCAAACGAGCACCCTTTTTTCAGGTGCCTTACAGGAGAAAAAAAAGATTTAAAACTTTCGCGAGTTTCTCAGCTATTTCCTCAGAGGCGGGCAGCCTTTCTCATTTCTGCTCCAAACTCGTTCTTCTTGATATCTAAAATCCAGAAATGTGTCCTTGACTACCGAAATGAATGTATGCGAAGAAATTGAATCTCGAGGGCACGCCCACCTCCCCCCCCCCCCCCCGCTCCTAGTTAGTTGATAGTTCGGGAGGTGCTCTGGACTGGATAAAGGGGCAAGTTGTTGTGGTGTTGTGTTTTGTTTTTGAATATCGGAGCTTTTAAATACAAATACAGTTTTCAGGAAATTATCCGTGACGTACTCTTTATGGACAGAGAGAGAGAGAGAGAGAGAGAGAGAGAGAGAGAGAGAGAGAGAGAGAGAGAGAGAGAGAGAGAGAGAGAGAGAACCTGTGAGTTTGGCACATACAGATCAGCATAGATTGGTAACCGCCTTGTGAAATAGTGCCTGGCCGTAGGTGAGCACGAGCGCGCGCGCGCGCGCGCGCGCGCGCGCACGCACACACACACACACACACACACACACACACACACACTCTTAATGGAGGGGGTGGTGGAGAGAGAGAGAGATTAGCACTGTAATACATATCTGCCGCCTCTGGGAGCTTTGACTTGCTGGTGTCTCAACTGTACACACAGTCAGGGAAACTAAGGCGCTAGAGTCTTCTGGAAAACATTTGTTCTAGCATGCTAAATCTAACTTAAGTTTTATAGAAATGGAGTAGAAATGCTGTTCATTGGGAAAAAAAAAAACCAAACGGTTAAAAGGTTTTCATTACATATTCGACATATTCAAGAAATTTGCTTCGATGCTAAATGTGACTGTCCCTCAAGTTTTTTTTTTTAAACCAAAATTGGACCTGAATTTAGTAGTCAAGTGATTATTGCCTGGTGGGCTGTGCTTTCTCTCTGTGTCTCTTCCCCCTCCCCGTCTGTCTTCCCCCTCTACACACACACACACACACACACACACACACACACACACACTTCTTTTTTGATTGTTTGAGTCTCATCCTGTAGGCCAGGCTCCCCCAACCTTTCCATCCTCCAGTTTCAGCCTCATGGATAACTGGCTGGCATTACCAGAGGGTGCAGCATGCCTGGCTTTGCTTGCCATTCTCTTCATCCTCCTATCAGCCTTCCCTTTCTCCTGATTGCCTACATCATCAAATCAACGCTGTCCGGTTTCTCTCCCTCTTTTCTGTTTCTCTCAGAAGTGATGTTGAAGCAGTGATCACGTGTGCATAAATTAAGCTAAATGCAATACCTCAGAAATATTAACAGAAAAGCTCCCAGTAATAAGTGCACACGTGAACAGGAACATATGCACTGCACACGCAGTCCACACAAGCATATACCTTCCACGAGGATAAGGAGAAACCGGTCTCCTTGTTTTCACCCCTTTGGGTGGAAATAGTAAACTAGGGACAGAGTACAAAAGATCTGCAAACTGGACGAGTCTTCTATCATGGGGCTTAAGTATCATGGCACTCAAGCCCAATCAACACAAAAGAGAACATTTTAAAGATTTAGTTTACTTTTAATTGCCTATGTGTGTGCATGTGTGTATATATAAGTGTGTGTATGTGGGCATGAGTGCAGGATGTCCGAGGAAGCCAACGGCCACTGTAGCTTAATGCAGGTAGTTGTAAACCACCGGACACGGATGCTGGGAACTGAATTTTCTGTGAGAGGAGTATGGCATACTTTGAAACAACATCTCACTATGTAGTGAGGTTAGCACCAAACTTGCAGCAATCCTCCTGCCTCGCATCCCAAGGGCTGGGACAAAAGAGTAGTTTAGACCAGTAAGCTGAGAGAATGAAAGAGTAATTTGATCCCTGAAACCGACAAGGTGAAAGGAGAGAGCTGACTCCTGCAGGCTGTTCTTGGCCTCCATGAATGAGCACACACCCAAATCTAATTTAAATTTTTATTTCAAATTTGCAATGATTTTTTTTAATGTTATGTGTATGTGTGTTTTGCCTACATATGCCTATGTAGCACATGCATGCCTGGTGGTGCCCACAGAGGTCAGAAGAGATAATCATATCCCCCTGGCACTGGAATTACAGACAATCTTTAAATAAAAGAATAATTTAATTCAGAATGCTTGTGAGCAGCATGCCCTTAAAGAAACTTCGGGTCATCCCCACACCACCCCTGAATCAAACCACATACTAAACACAACTGATCACACTTCATGAAACCCGGCTGAAAATTACCTTAAGGTTGGTCACAGTAGAGTGTTAACAAAATGTTTTCAAATGCTGTGGGTGGGGCTATGAGATGCACCTGGGGACTCCAGCATCCTAGAGGACAAGGTTTGGGGATCTGCAAGGTAATTTGCCCCCCAGATCCACAGCATCCCCTGTGGTCTGGTTACCACACCACCAGAGAAGAGGATTCCAAACCGAGAAAGTCTTTCGGGGAACGGGGCGCCTGAGCCTTGGCAGTTCTTCTCGTCTACGGCAAAGCATGAAGTCATGTCTGCTCCTCACACCATGTATGGAAGTCTGCCCACAAACTAGCAACCTGCATGCGATTGCAGCAAGAGTGTGGGCTGGAGAGCAGAAAGCCAGCTTAGGAAAGAATCATCTGTGGCCACAACCTAAGATCAGGAAGGGAACACCAAGGGAGACTCTTAAGGAAAACTGCCTGCTAGAACAGGTCATGATCCTTACAGCACAGAGCTGATCCTCCTTCTCAATCTGTGTTTTGTCTGTTTATCTATTTAATCTAACGCTTTAATATTTTTTAACTGTGCCTCATCTGGAACTTGATAGGTAACAAAGAAATGACCTTACTGCCCTGATCCTCCTGCCTCTACCTCCTGAGTGCTTGAGCCATCTATCCAAGCATTCTAGATTTTACAGTTTGCAGAAACCAGTGCCCAGAACCAACAAGCGTTCAACACCCAGAAGAATTGCATCCAGAAGTCTCAGCAATACATCATGTTAAACCCAGTACTAGAAACCCACAAACTGCACTGAAAACATAGACACACACACTATAGGAAAAGGGCCAGCAAGATGACACTGTGGGCAAATGCACTTGAGGCAAAAGCCTGAGGACTTAAGCTCTAACCCCAGAGTCCATATAGAGGTGGAAGGGGAGAATCAACTTCACAAGGTTGTCTCTCGACCTCCACACGTATGCTGTGGCATGAGCACACCTCCCCCAACCCCCACGTACTTTTTTTTTTAAATCAGGAAAGCAGGTTGATCATGGGGATTGTTTGAAAACCCACCTTTCAAGAGTTGGAATTATGCCTTCTAGGTATTAAAAGAGAACTTACATTATGTTTGGTGCACTAAAAAATATTGGAGTCTTCAGGATAGCTCAGTGGTACCACCCTTGCCTGGCATGCACAAGTCACCAGTTTTGCGATTTAATAATGATAATTTTTTAAAACAAAGTTCCCCGAGCAGGAATCAAAAGACCTGGCTCCAGCCTTGTTACTAGAAACCTTTGTCCAGTTACGTCTTTTCTTAAACTTTAGTATTCTCAAATGGCACAGGAGACTAATTCCTTCTGCATATGAGAGAGTTTAAAAAGAAAAATGAGCTTTTCCGGTGGCGGCGCGGCGCGGTGAGGAGCTCGTGTTCATACTTGTAGCTATGCCGTCCAAGGGTCCGCTGCAGTCCGTTCAAGTCTTCGGACGCAAGAAAACAGCCACAGCTGTGGCCCACTGCAAACGAGGAAATGGGCTCATCAAGGTGAATGGACGTCCCCTGGAGATGATCGAGCCGCGCAAGCTGCAGTACAAGTTACTGGAGCCTGTTTTGCTTCTGGGCAAGGAGAGATTTGCTGGTGTGGATATCCGGGTCCGTGTGAAGGGTGGTGGTCATGTGGCCCAAATTTATGCTATCCGGCAGTCTATCTCAAAAGCTCTGGTGGCTTATTACCAAAAATATGTGGATGAAGCCTCTAAGAAGGAGATCAAAGATATCCTCATCCAGTACGATCGGACCCTGCTTGTAGCTGACCCCCGTCGCTGCGAATCCAAGAAGTTTGGCGGTCCCGGTGCCCGTGCCCGGTACCAGAAATCCTACCGATAAGCCAGTCTCAAGGATCAGGGTTTACCTTTGTAATAAACATCCTGGGACTTTAAAAAAAAAAAAAAAAAAAGAAAGAAAAATGATCTAGTTTGAACTGGGGAGCTGGCTCAGTGGGCAAAAATACTGATTTTACAAGTGAAGCATAGGTTCTGAGTTCAAATTCCCAGCACCCATATAAGACCCTGGGCTTAGCCTGGAGCCTCAGAGCTGTGGGAGACTGAGTGAGGAGGATGGCCAGGCCTTGGCATCTGTCAGCCCAACTCCAAGTTCAATGAGAGGCCCTGCTCAAGGGCAGAGAGTGGTAGAGTAGTTCACACACCAAGGTCCTTCTCTGGCCTTCCCTTACAGATGCATGGGGCACACCTATGCACAAGTGCTGAACACACATTCTCACACAACGCTCCATTCGGATCAAGGCACGGGTGTGTTCTAGGCAGTGTAGCACCACGCATACCTAAGGCTTCCTTTCTAAGTGTTACTAAATTTAAACTCTGAAACAACAAAAGTCCACGATGTTGATGGAGATAGAAAAAATCTTTCTTATTCAGGCATGCCACAAAGGGTTAATGATTACCTGTAGAACCCCTAAAAGTTCAAGAGTGATGACAACCCGCTCTGAGCCTGTCTTGTACTTCTCTGCCGAGAAAAAATACAACCGTGTACTCATTAACTCCTTCTTCCCAGTAAGCTTGTCAAGGAGATGGATGGGGGAGAGAGTAAGAGAGAGAGCTAATGAGTCTGGGGATGGCATATGAAAGAGAATTTCGACATCTCCCCGCCCAGTGCCAGCATTTTCTTCCAAGAGAGGTGAGAAGAGGTGGGTTTGTTTGGTTGTTTGGTGGGTTGGTTTTGATTGTTTGTTTGTTCGTTTTTGTGCAGTTCCTGGCTCTGGCAGTGCTGGCTAACGTCAAACTGCAGCTGCTGTGCGTCCACAACCAGAACGTGTGATGCTTGGGGCTCAGCTGTGACCTGCGCAGGCTCCTACCCTCCTCCAAGAACTATTAATATCAACTAACAACTGTGTGGGCCACTCCTGGACACAAGCCATATCTTGGGGACACTTGTCATTTACCTGTGAATTTCCAATTTTAACTGACTCCACGAGAGGTTTTTAAAAAGTCACCAAAGCTATGACCATTTCAAAATCCTGCAGTTCCCCAAAAGAGGCAGTCTCTTAACTCCAACAGTAACTCCAGGGTGGGTTGATGATATCACCAGGGGCTGAGCTGCCACACCCACCCCCTACCCCCCCAGTCTATGTCTTTTTCAATGTCACTTGGAGAGGCATGTGAGGGATTAGGGGTGCAGAGACAAAAAGCTTATTCCTCACTGCCAGCAACTCTGAAGAAACAGTTGGGTGTATGATGAGAACAGTTCATGTACCACAGCACAGGAAAACCATCCTCACGAACTAATACACCTTGTGATTTTTAAAAAAAAAAAAAAAAGCTATTTCATATCACAGCAATGTTGTCATTTCCTGGGCATTTGCTTCGTGTCTGTGGCATTGCTGAATGCTCTATATACTTTCTCCATTGGAGGAGGAGTCAAGGAAAATGGTCATGGCCACATGGGCTAATAAGTGACAGCCCTGTGGACATCAGACTATGACATTCGTGCCTCTTAAAGTGTGGGGGTTGGGAGTTGAAGTTCTTGTTTTGGTTCGAGACAGAGTCCCAATATGTCACCTAGACTGGTCTTGAAATCTTAAGCTTAAATGTCAGCCTCTACCTCAGCTTCTCACCTACTGGGACGACATGACGGTTGGATATGACAGTTGTAACTGTTCACACTTTATTGAGGTGAGAACTGTGCTCACACGAAGCCAGGAGTAAGTAAAATCTTGAAATGGTTTTCTAATCCATGATTTATATTCAGTAAATGTCTCATAAAATATATCAAAATGCCTCTTTGTCAATGATATTATCAGAGTGGCCATAATTATTTTCTTTTTCATGCCTACTAATAGATTTCCAGAATTTAATCTATGAATAACAAGCTAGATTTTTTTAGAAAACACATGGACATTTCCTTCAGTTACCAGCATTCATATAATATTATTAAATTAGAATTTATAGCATTTTAATTATATTTTATGTGATATATTATACAAGATAAATTATATTATTATAATTATATTAAATTATAATAACCAAAATTAAATAGTTAATCATTTTGAGCACTTATTACCTGCTAAGCATTATTTTACCTTATGACTTAAATTCACCTGAGTCTCATGAGACTTCCACAAGGTAACAGCCCAGTGGCAGAGAACTTTCCTAGCGTACCCAATTGCTTAGCATTAATAAAATGGTATTTTCAAACTATGAGGTCAGTACTGTAACAGTCACCATTTTTTTTCTGGATGAAATCACACAGACTCCGAACTCACACAACTCATGTTATATACTACTTAAACAGTGAGCAGGAACCCAAACTGCCCATGGCTAAGCCACCGCAATTCTACACCTCCTCCTGTCATTCTGTTTCCATCCACTTCCCTGGTAACCTTTCCCTCCAACCCGAGGCTTGCTAAGTCCCAAGACTGAGTTTAATCCGACCATGGTATTCCATTGTATAGCTAAATTTCAGGCACACACACAATATTTGCTCACTAAGCCCTTCTAGCTCCTTAAAAGAGACACTTGTCAACCCCTTTCTTCCCACATTTTACTAGCACTGAAAACTGTAAGGCAACGTCATCTGGATAGAGCAGACTGCATAGTTGCAGATGAACTTGGACTCCTATTCCTCTTGCCTCTACCTCGCAAATGCTAGTAGCACAAGCCTATGCCACCAGACTGGTTTTGCGTGATGTTAGCCATCCAATCCAGGGCTGTATGCCTGTGAGGCAAATGTTCTACCCAGCCTCAGAATCTGTCTTTAACTAGGTCATGACTCATTGGCACACTTAAAGATGGACATACACCAGGTAATTTGTGCTTAACACACCCCTATGCCTCTGTGACCCCCTCATTGCTCATAGGCTGGCTTCTTTGCACATTATATATTTGTATGTGCTGGTGGGTGTTTACATTTTCCATATTTTCACAAGCGCTTACTAAAACAATTTCAAAAATAAAGGCAAGCATGTGGTTTCCATTATTGACTCTAAACTGAAGAGCATTCAAACATCTGCAGCACATGAAATTCTGGAAAACACACACACCACCACCACCACCACCACCACCACCACCACCACCACCACCACCACCACCATCACCACCATCACCACCACCACCACCCACCAAAAAACACTCTCCTGAGCCACTCAACTCTTTCTCCTTGAGTGGCATCCAGATTAATAAGAAGCATTTGTGAATTTTATGACCTGTTATATTTGTTTCCAAAAGCACAGTTGGGTTTATCACACATTTTAGATTTATCTTACACATATAGACAGAGGGGCCAGGAGCCAGTTCAATGGGCAAATTGTTTGTTCTGCAAGCATGAAGAGCTAAGTTTGGATCCTGGCATCCATATTAAAAGCCAGACGTGGCGTGGTACATCTGGAACCCCAATGCTGAGGGTAGGGGGAGACGAGAAGGAGTTCATTAGCCAATCAGTCTACATGAACTGTCAAGAAACTGTATCTCAGGGGCAGAGAGAGGGCTGTGCTCATGCAAGGCATCTGAGTTTGAGTTCTAACACCTATGCAGTGATTCACGACCATCAGTACCTCCAGTTCCAGGGGATCTGATGCCTCTTCTGACCTCCAAGGGCTCCCACATGCATCTGGTGCACGTACTCAGGTGCACACACACACACATAAAATTAGATAATTTTTTTCCTTTTGGCTTTTCAAGACAGGATTTCTTTGTGTCACAGATCTGGCTGTCCTGTAACTCTGTAGACCAGACTGGTCTTGAACTCACAGAGACGCCCCTGCCTCTGCTTCCTGAATGCTGGGATTAAAGACATGTGCTCCTATGCCCAGGCTTAAATTTTTTTTTTAAAGAATGGATGAAACTTTATCTCAAAGAAGAAAGGAAGGAAGGAAGAAAGAAAGAGAAAGAAAGAAAGAAAGAAAAAAGAAAGAAAGAAAGAAAGAAAGAAAGAAAGAAAGAAAGAAAGAAAGAAAGAAAGAAAATAAAGGAAAAGAAAAGAAATAAGAAGGGGGCAGTTGAGATGGTTTAATGAGCAAAGGTGTTTGCACCGAAGCTGACAACCTGAGTTTGAACTTGGGACTTACATGGCGGATGGAGCAAACCTATGCCATGTAAACAGCAAACAAATTTTTAATAAGGTAGAAAAGCAAGGGAGGAATATACCAATCCCTGACCTCCACTGGCACCATCACAGGTGAGCAAAAGCACAAACTCACGAGCACATACCTGCATGGACCACATGCACAACACATACCTGTGCAGACCACATCAACAGCACATACCTGTGCAGACCACATCAACAGCACATACCTGTGCAGGCCACATGCACAGCACATACCTGCATGGACCACATGCACAGCACATACCTGCATGGACCACATGCACAGCACATACATGTGCAGATCATATGCACATGAAACAAGCAAATAGATGTCCATATAGACAGGCACATATTCTGTGCTAGTCACTGTCGTTCAAACCAGGAGCTACATTCATTAGGTAATCACTTAAGTTTCTTTATTTCCCTAAGGGCATCCCGACACTTCCTTGCATATAGATGCTGCAAATCAAACCCTCCATCTTGTCACCTAGAAACCCTCACTCTCGCCCCACAAAAATAATCATGCTTTCGTATTGTTAGTGCCTTAATGGGTAAGAATCAGGGAAATCAAGTGTCTAGAATGACAGTCAGCAAAGACAGCCTCTGGCAGTTTCTTGTATCAAGATGGACTTTTTCACCTTCCTTGAATAATGAATGCCACGTGACTTATTCTAGCCAGTGCACTGTGATAGACATCGTGCTCTAACCAGTTCTAAGCTTGGCCGCTGTGCCTTGTGGCCACTTTCTACTCCAGCTGCCATATGAGGAGCCCTGGCTGTCCTAGAAAACAAGGCCTGGAAGAATAGAGACCATAAAGAGAGAATGTGTATAGAGAATGGAGAGGTCCAGCCAGCAGTCAAAACAATATCTAGATCTGACAGAAAAGTCAAAATATTTTGTTTTTTTTTTAAAGAAAGTGTTTCTTTTCTATTTCTTTATGAACATGATGCTGGTATCTGCTCAACACCTGGCCACTGTCTTCTTTATGTGAATGAGCGTCACATATACATACATCCCTATTGACTACAGAGGTCAGAAGAAAGCATCAGATCCCCCTGGAACTGGAGTTACAGGTGGTTTGTGAGCCATCATGTGGATTCTGGGAATTGAATCCAGTCTCGTGTAAGAGCTACGAGTGCTCTGAATTGCCAACCCCCCCCTCCCCCGAGATGCACCATTTAGCCCAGGGTAGCCACTGACAAAGTGCAGCCGTGAGAATGAGCAAGGCAAGCACAGGATGAGCAGCCATCCCTGTGAGCCTCATCCAGGCTTGACCCGGAGAATCATGACCAATAAAAACAGACCTTGCTCCCAGGCCCTGAGTCTGGGGTGATGTCATATAGCTGTAGACAGCAGAGACTGCAAGTGTGCCTGAGTCGACAGGCCATAAAACATAAACGAATTGTAAGGAAGAAAGAAAGTCTTATCACATGCACCTGTCACTAGGAACATCAAAGGACCAGTGTTATCACTGACCTCCTTGACATGTTTGCCACCATCTTTGATTGAGTGCCACATGCGAACTGGCTGACACTGTCCAACCCAGCTTCTTGGGTAATATATGGTGTGGCTTCTCCAGTAGGCCACAGAATGAGCTCCTTTCTTCCTGTCTTGAGGTTGACAGGAACGCAAAGCATTAGTTTCTTGTCAGAAGGTGGATTCAGGGATGGGGCTGTAACTCAGTTGCTAGAGTGCTTTTAGCCTGCATCCTTGTTTGCCTGGGGTTTGATCCCAGCACTGAGTAAGCCAGGTACAGTGATGCTAAAACCAGCATGGGAAAGGGGCCAAGGGGAGGGACAGAAGGATCAGAAGTTTAAGGTCATCCTCAGCTACATAGCAAGTATGACATCATCCTGCTCTACATGGGATCCTCCCACGTATCCTCACAGCAACAGCCCTCTGCTCCTTGGTTGTGACTATTTTCCATTCTCTTCTGGTTCTTTTGTTAAGAGCTATACTGCGCACAGTGTGGGGGTGCACTAGATCAGTTGCATCGTCCAAAACAGAGTTCACCAAGCCTTCCACCAGAGAGTTTCTAGTCACAATCCCTCAATTCTGGGGAAAGAGCTTGAAAATCAGGAGATGCTCAACATGGGTTAGCAACCAATAAATGGTTTCCGATACGGTAACCGCATTTTCTCAAGCTAGACTCTAAGCAGGTCACAGGAAGCTGGATGTACTCCTAGATGGCTAATAACTTTTCTTTTTTTTTTTTTTTTTGGTTCTTTTTTTTTTTTCAGAGCTGGGGACCGAACCCAGGGCCTTGTGCTTCCTAGGTAAGCGCTCTACCACTGAGCTAAATCCCCAGCCCCGATGGCTAATAACTTATGGTGATTCTCTAGCAGAGTAAGCCAGGCCCTACCCCTGTCTTCAGAGGTGAAGCCAGTCTGTTTTAACAGTAGGCATGTCAAGCACAAAAGTTAGAGAGCCACCTACTTCATCTAAATTCATGAAAGTCACACAGTAGGTGTGTAATAGTTCCAGGTAGAGCGACGGTGCAAACTACCCGAGCTTGCCCAGAAGTGTGCAGTCTCCTGTGTCAAGAAACTCACAGTGCTAACTATATTGCTATAGCAAAACACTTGATACCGGACACCTTATAAGGAAAGAAGGATTATATAGCTCGCAGTTTTAGAGACTGGGAAGTTCAAGAGCATGGTCCTAGAAACTGCTCGGCACCCGGTCGTGACCTTTTTGCTGCATTACAATGGGGTGTCACACAGTAATACAGACTGGTGTTCCTCTCTTCTTATAGTGTTACTAAGGGATGGTTCAGCAAGATGGCTTAGTGGGTACAAGTGATCCTAATGAACTGAGTTCAGTCCCCAAATCCCACAGTGGAAGAAAAGATTTAATTCCTGAAAGCTGTTTTCTGACCTCAACATACATGGCGATAGGCATAGGCCCATGCTAACCCAAACACATCATGTGCACAGATTAAATTAAATATTTTAAAGTTATTAATGACATAGGGAGCCTTTTACCCCATGGCCTCATGTAACACTAATAACCATCCCAAACCCTCATCTGCGGTAGGCGAACACGTGAATTGGGGGCTTCCACTTCCAATGCATGAGTTGTGAAGGGAGGACACTCAAAAATGCAGAAAGCAGAGACATTTCTACAAAACAAGTGACAAGTTGGTCATCGTCATTAGAGTCCAAGTTTCTCAATTCTTACCCAGAAGGCTTTGCGTGGCATATGGCTAACCTGGCTGAGATGCTGTCTGCTGGTACAGAGGGACCTAGTATCTTCACTCTCTTAATTAAGTACAGAAGCATTAGTAACTTGCCCGAGACTGTGCAGCCAGGAACTAGACTTTCTGCCCCTGTTGTGGATTGATGTTTGTATTTTCTGCTCCCTCAAGAGGGGTGCCCCAAAGAGGAGTAGATCACATATTCGGGTGAGGTCAGGTGAAATCGTAATTGGTCAGATAAGGCTAGAGCCTGTGATTGGGCAATGGAAGGAAAAGGCAGAGCTGGAAGTTTTAGAGAGGGGAAAGAGGAAGAAGAAATAGACTACAGAGGATTGAGGGAGACAAATGGAGGGAGAGGGAGAAGAAGATGGAGCTGACCCCCATGTTCTGGAGAAGCCACAAGTAACAAGGGCTTTCATAGATGAGCAGTAGAGTAGTGTAGGGAACAGTTGTCCAGTCTAGGTGAGCAGCTTATATTTATATCAGTTGACTTCTGTGGTTTTAACATGGGCATTTTGGGGCCAGAGATTTATCATTATAAATCTGGCTGGTATATTACCAGTCTGTAGTGTTATCATTTTATGGAGTCAAGGGGATTTTAGTGAGTGGTAGCTGGCTTTCTGCAGGCTAGCCACAGGGGGTGGATAGCCTGGGAAGTATGAGGAGCTTGGCAACAGGCTGACCAAGTGAACCAGGGCAAGGCAGCTGCTTGGGGCTGGCCATGGGGGTGGGTGAGGCCACCAGTGTTGGTGCCTAGCGGGATTTATCGTGGTTTGTTTTTTTTTTTTAAACTACACGCTACAGCCCCTAACCACCATTCCTATGTAGATCATTGTTACCACCATGGTTCCCAGCCACTTCCTTCGTTTTTATGAAATCTCAACCCTCTGTCTTTATAACACCACTTAAGTTTGTAGTTATTTCTGTAATCAGTCGGTCTGCTTGTCCCATACTCTCATGAATAGGAGGGATGAAGATAGATGCAGGAACCACAGCTCACACCCAGTGTGTCACATACAGCACCTATCACAGAAGGAGACGCGTACCAGGTAGATTGGAAGAAAACAGAAACATCAGGCACAGCAGGCTGACCGAAGGACTGGCAGGCTGAAATGGGGGTCTGATTTTAACAGTTGCCTACTGCGTTTCAGACACCACCCAGGTAAACGGTGGCATTGACTTAACCCAATGTGTTTATTTTGAAAGCTTAGATTTGACCACCTGTAGGGATGGGTATCTGCTGTTTATCTTAATACCACAAGCTGGTGTGTCTACATCTTAAGGATGAAAACCTAAAGTCTGGGAGGAACGGGGACACAGCCAAGGTCACAGTTCATGCAGAGGCCTGGCCTATATTCAGGACTTACCCTCTTTATACCTCCGTCCTTCCCGTCTACGATCCTTGGAGCATCACTGGAGCCATTCTGTGTCTAGTGACATGTTTGTGTGACAAGGCTGAGGTTTCTGTCAAGAGGAGAATCCTTCTGCTCTCGTGCAGTCAGTTCAAATATATCCCACGGTTTCCAACATGGTTCTGTCTTAGGATGCAACCCCAATTGCCTCAGCAAGCAAGCATAAAGGTTCTAGAAACAAGACGGAGGTTAAATCAACTGTGGGAAACGACTGGACATCCTCAGTCAGAACTCAGTTTCTCTCCATCCTTCTGCCCTGCCACCCCCCTTGGGGCAAGATCTTACTTTGTAGCTCATGATGGCCTAGAACTTACTATGTAGCCCAGGCTGGACTCAAATTCATGATTCTTGTCTCAGCTTCCTGGGTGCTGGTATTGTAAGTGTGAGTCACCATGCCCAGTTTAGCAATGCATTTCATTTACTCTAGTGGAGTAGAAAATACATAAGTAAATGGGGGATTAAGAAGGAAGGACGCTGAGAAGATGGTTCAGTCAGTAACGAGCTTGCCTTACAAACATAAAACCTGGAAGTTAATGGCCAAAGCCTGTGTAAAAATGCCAGGCATGGGGCCAAATAAAGATAGGCAGATACCTGCGGTTCACTGGCAAGGCAGCCCAGCCTAATTGGTGAAGTCTAGGCCAATGAGAGGCCCTAGATGGTATTTCTGAAGACGACACTTCCAACACTATGTGCACACACACATGCATGCACACACATATACATTCACACATATGCACTAACTAGACACACTAGAATGCTTGTCTAGCATGCGGAAATTCCTGGGTTCGGTCCCTAGTACAAGACTAGGTATGGTAGCATAGCCCTTGCAAGGTAGAGGCAGAAGTATCTGATCTCAAGGCCATCCTCAGATGCAGAGTGAATTTGAAGCCAGCTTGGGCTACATAATACCATAATAATACTATCTCCTAAAAATAACAATAGAGGGGTTGGGGATTTAGCTCAGTGGTAGAGCGCTTGCCTAGGAAGCACAAGGCCCTGGGTTCGGTCCCCAGCTCCGAAAAAAAAAGAACCAAAAAAAAAAAATAAATAACAATAGATAAGGAAGATTTAAAAATTAATGAGGAAAGAGATTGAGTATCATGGGGAGAGCATCTCTCTCTCTCTCTCTCTCTCTCTCTCTCTCTCTCTCTCTCTCTCTCTCTCTCTCTCTCCTCCCCTCAGCACCCTCCAGTCCTCCCAGCCCCAGACAGGGTTTCTCTGTGTAGTCTTGGCTGTCCTGGAACTCTGTAGAGTAGGCTAGCCTTGAACTAAGAAATCCACCTGCCTCTGCCTCCCAAGTGCTGGGATTGAAGGCTCTTGCCACCACCCTCCTGCTGGAGGAGAGTACTTTTAAAAAGTGATGCTAGGGAGCTGGAGAGATGGCTCAGCACTTAGGGTCCAGGATTGGTTCCCAGCACCGACAACAAGCATCACACAACTGCCTGTGACTCGAGTTCTTTATTTTAAAAAATTAAATTAAATTAAAGGTAGCTCTCAGCTCCTGGCCCCTAATATCAAAGGTGTGAGAGGAAAGACTGACCATTAAATGTTTTAACTTTCTCTGAAATTAAAATAAGCAACTACTTGGCAAGATAGGTATCAATACCAGGGACTGACAAAATTTTCTCTGTGAAAGGTCCGGCAGTAAATATTTTCAACTTTGTGGGCATAGAGACTCTACAGCCAATAATAGTTGCTTGTGCCCTTGTGTCCTAGTCAGGGTTTTACTGCTTGAAGAGACACCATGACCAAGGCAACTCGTATAAGGACTACATTTAACTGGGGCTGGCTTCCAGGTTCAGAGGGTCAGTCCATTATCACCAAGGCGGGAACATGGCAGCATCCAGGCGGGCATGGTGCAGAGCTGAGAGTTCTGCCTCTTCATCGGAAGGCTGCTAGTGGAAGACTCACTTCCAGGCAGCTTGGAGTAGGGTCTTAAGCCCACGCCCACGGTGACACACCTACTTCAACAAGGCCACACCTCCAAATAGTGCCACTCTCTGGGCCAAGCATATTCAAACCATGACACCTCGCATCTCAAATACAGCCACAGAATAGTATGCAAATGACCAGCTATAACCACATTCCAACACACCTCTATCTACAAAAATCAGCTGCAGGCCAAATTAGGAGTATGGGTGAAAATCACTGACGCCACCACTGCCACAACCGTCTCAGTCAATACTCCTGGAAGAGTCTCTGCTAGAAACCCAGGGAAGAAGATAGGCCATGCTTATCCGAGGACCAAGGAAAAACAAACAAACCAGGATTTAAATTTAGGATCCTGTCTGCAAGTAGAGGAGCTCTGTGAAGAGAGCTGGCTCCAAGATGCTAGGCAAGAGGATTCTGAATGCGAGACCAGAAGGTTCTAGAATAGGAGAAACCAGAATATATGAAGGGAAGAGGATAAACCTAAGAACAATTCTCTGAGAGAGAGAGAGAGAGAGAGAGAGAGAGAGAGAGAGAGCAAGGAAGGGTTGAGCTCAGGAACACCACCCATAGGTTCAAATGTCAATGACTTCGTCCTGTGCAATGACTGAGAACAGATACATTAACGTTACCCAACAACCCTGTCAGGTATATATTTTCCTTTGAAGTCATTTTGCCAAAGACTAAGCGTGTTGCCCATTACAGTGAGTCAGTAAACATTGAAACGGAAACCTGACCCTTCCATGTGGTTTCTTTCTCTCCTTTCGGATTGGATATAAGATTCTCCAGGATGACCTAGCAAAACATATATTCAGAAAATTTCTTCTGGAAACATAATTAAAAATAATTACATACCTTAAAAGACACTAAAAAGACAGCAAGTGTGCCAGGAAGGAAGACAGTTCATATTATATCAATGTCTTTATGGGGTTGGATCCTGTTCAGAAAAGTCTCGGGCTCAAAGGGTAATTGCTGGCAGCATGCAAAATCCATCAACCCATAATTAACATGTGACAATTATTCTAATTGCCTCTAACAACATTTCTATGTTTTTAATTGTAGAACAATTTGCCAATCGGATTGTTAATTGGCAATTCATATTTTAAACCCGTCAAGGACAATGGAGCCTTATTTCTTCCCAGGCAACAAGACATTCACTAAATTTTTAAGAGTCATTTGCTTTTTTTCTCTAACCCAGGGACCCCCCTCAGGTGGCTCTGACTGCAGTTGTTTCTAGCCCAAGTATGTTTTCTCGGGTAACTTAATCTCCCTCGAAGAGCTTTAATACGTTTTCCTAACAATTCACTTAGACCAGATCCT
This sequence comes from Rattus norvegicus, assembly GCF_021556685.1. Taxonomy (NCBI): domain Eukaryota; kingdom Metazoa; phylum Chordata; class Mammalia; order Rodentia; family Muridae; genus Rattus; species Rattus norvegicus. The sequence continues at coordinate 128,500,431 of NC_141537.1, forward strand.
TGGTTCTTGCTAGACACTCTGAACAGGGCTCCTGTTGACTTCAAAGGGAATAGAGGGTGTACAGGGGTTGGGGTACGGGAATACAAGGAATCTGGTTCCTGGTTCAAAAGCTCTACACACACTATAAAACTTTCCTGGTGTCTTCCTGTGTGTTAAGGGCCAATTAAAGCTCATGAGGGAGGCCATTGTATGAAACCACCCTGGCAACTCGGGAATTTGTTGAAAAAACTTAGCATGGAGTATGAATCAAGTTGAGTGGCCCCACCTTCCTTGCAGACCCCCAGCTGCTCGCAAGGAGGGACTCAGAAGAGGAAGAATGACAGCCAAAGACAGAAAAGCACTTAAAGCAACAACAACAAAAAGGCTTCTCCTATGTGTGGGTTCTTGAAACAGTGTTTCATGTAGCTCAGGTTAGCCTGGAATTGCCTATGCTGTTAAGTATAATCTTGAATTTCCTTCCTCCAACCCCAAAGGGCTGGGATTACATATGTGTGGCACCAAACCCGGTTAATGTGCTAGGGTTGGAAGCCAGAACTCTGTGACTGCTAGGCAAGCCCTCTATCATCAGCTCAACTGTCTCTCTATCTCCTCTCTCTGTCTCTGTGAGTATCTGTCCCTCTTCCTACTTCAGGGTGTGTTTATAATATCAAGGACTTAAAAATAACTCATCAGCTATGCATCAACCTCTTGTCCCAAATCCAAGGGTCTCTTTCCTCCAGGGTTTTTGAGACTAGGGTGATTTGCCTCACATCTGCAGCTCAGAGCTGTAGAACTGTCCCTGTGGGCTGCTAAGCAGGCTGTCGCCTCAGGCATCCGTACTGTCTGAGCTGTTGCTTCTGTGTGGAAAGGGCTGAAGGGTTTTTCCTTGCTTCTTACTTCCTTCACTAAAACCGTGACTGTGGCTGTGACCTTAATCTAATGATGCTAAGTTAGGCTGTTAAGAATTTGGTGACAGCGGCTGGAGAGATGGCTCAGCGGTTAAGAGAACTGACTGCTCTTCCAGAGGACCCTGGTTCAAATCTCAGCACCCACATGGCAACTCACAACTGTCTGAAATTCCAAGAACTGACAACCTCGCACAGGCCTACATGTAGGCAAAAACATATCAATGTGCATAAAATAAAGTTATTTATAAAAAAAGGATTTGGCGACAACTGGGGTTAGGGAGATAGCTCACTTCACATGATGCAAGCAGGAGGACCTGAGTAACTACCACAGAATCTATGTATGTTAAGGAAGGAAGGAAGGAAGGAAGGAAGGAAGGAAGGAAGGAAGGAAGGAAGGAAGGAAGGGAGGGAGGGAGGGAGGGAGGGAGGGAGGGAGGGAGGAAGGAAGGAAGGAAGGAAGGAAGGAAAGAAGGAAAGAAGGGAGGAAGGAGAGCTGGAGAGATGGCTCAGTGGTTAAGAGCACTGGCTGCTCTTCCAGAGGACCTCAGTTCATTTCCCAGCAGCTGTGTATGACTCCAGTTCCAGGGGATCTGTCACCTTCACACAGACATATATGCAAGCAAAAACCACTAATGCACATAAAATTTTTAAAAAATCTTAAAAAAAAAAAAAAGCCGGGTGCTGGGCAGTGGTGGCACACACCTTTAATCCCAGCACTTGGGAAACAAATGCAGCTGGATTTCTGAGTTCAAGGCCAGCTGGTCTACAGAATGAGTTCCAGAACAGCCAGGGCCACACAGAGAAACCCTATCTCAAAAAAACAACAAAACACCCCAGGGTGTGGTAGTATGAGCTTGTGCTGGGGAAGTAGAGAAGAGCAGATCTTTGGGGCTTACTGTCCAGCCAGCTTAGCCTAATCAGCAAGTCCCCTGTCCCAGTGAAAGACCTTGTCTCCAAAAACAAGTCCCTGAGGAATTACTCCCAAAGCTGACATCTGGCCTCAGTATTTATGTGCGTGCGTGCGCGCTTGTGCGTATACACACACACACACACACACACACACACACACACACACACACACACACACACAACCTGTCCATGACAGGTAGCTAATGGAAACTAGAAACCCACATATGTAACAACATGGCACTCTTCCATAGATAAGGGAAAACAGAAAACGCCACATGTTTTGTTTCCAGCCTGGCATTGTTTTCAAGCTAGTACACCTTCCAGCCAGGCCTAGGCCTTTCTCCAAACACAGTGGACATCTAGGACCTGGGACTGTCCGTAGGTACTAAGTTAGAGTCCTGGCTATAGACGTCAAGTATATTGATGAGTTCAGTGAGCATGGAGGGCTGGTAAGCAATGGCCTATGTTAAACCCTCTCCCTCCTGCAGGTGGGGGGTGGGGGGCTTCCATGCAGATCCTCAGGCTGGAATCGCTCAGTCTAGACCGGAGTTTGCAAACTGGAGGCCCACCCACAGGCTGGATCCGGCCAGCAGATGTGTTTTGTTTAGCCCACATGGGGTTTTTAAAAAATTGGCTTACTTGCCAACATTCATTAATGGAAATATACTACACAAAAATCCGGAGATCTGGCTTCTTTTGGAAAACAGACTATCTAGCCACTCTCAGTCTGCATTCCTTCTACAACAGCAACAGGCTGGAGAGGAGCCACAGCCCTGTGGGTACAGCCTCTCCCCAGTCAGCACAGCTCCCTACTGTCCATTTGGGGCCTTCCTCACAGGCCTTCCTAAACCAGATACTTCTGACTATGGGGAGAAAGACAGGATTTGGGCGGGTGGAGACTGCAGTGTTCGGGTTCCTTAACTGTCCTCACAGGACAAGGCGACCACCAACCCATAGCTTTGCAGATCTTCAGAGTCCTAAGGAAGGCAGCATTTACTGTATGCATTAATCTGTACAGGCTCCTGCCTACAACAGGTCCTGAGTGCACACGAGTGTTGGGTGGTTCTCAAACCGAACTCTACCTCCTTGGCTTTACTCAACCTCAGGCTTGGGCTTGCTTGCAGAGGAAAACATTTCCCACCCCCAGACAATCCGCCCACTGGGTGCTACACATTTCCCGATCAGATGCCTTAGGCCGGGTCACATTGCCAGGCCAGATGGCCCCACACCTGTCTTCCTGGGGCGTTATTTCTCAACCTGTGGTTCACACGCCTCCTGGCAGATTCCTGAGCTCCACCCACATGCACTGAACCTGGATTTCTCCGGGCAGGGCCAGGCATTCGCACTGGCGGGTCCAGTGAGGTTTATCACAGCTGCAGCAATAAACCACGGCTTTCTGCGTGTCCTTTCATATCAGCCCAAATGTGATAGGGTGCCCGTAGAGTCACCCCACCTTGCAAAGAAGAAAGATGTGTGCCAGAGACGTTAGGGAACCTGTCGAAAGGTCACACAGCCAGTAAGAAGCAGAGCCAAGACTTTTCTCATCTCTTCTAGTTGATAAATCACTGTTGTCCAGTGACAGGGGACAGGTAGGTTCTCCAAGCCACTCTGGCTAAGGAAAGGAGGGCACTTTGTCACCTGCAATGATAAAGCAGAAGTCTTGCTTCCTGCTCTTTGCAGTTGTTGGGATATAGATACCAGACAAATGCTTATCACTAAAGTCAGATACCGTATCATAGTAAAAAAAAAAAAAGTATCTTGGAATGCAAGGAGTGGTGGCTCACACCTGGAATCATACAGCGCTCAAGAGGCTAGGGCATGAGGATCATTGTAGATTTGAAGCCAACCTGGGCTATATATGGAGCTCAAGTACAGCCTGGGCTACAAAGTGAGAGCTTGTCTCAAATATAGACACCAAAAACAGACAAAAGGTACCTTGTGTCTTATAGGGCCCGCTCGATGCTAGTTTCCCATTCTTTCCCCCAATTTCTCTGCAGTCCTCTGTTCCCCAAGTTAGAACTTAGCACACATTCCATTCTCTTTCTGGTCAGCCTCGTCCCCTTTGGATCTTTTAAAACGATATCTGCTGATTTGTTTATTGTGTGTTGTCTATGTGTGATATACCCTGCATGGCACACTCATGTGAATGTCAGAGGACAACTTGTGATCATTCTCTCCTTCCTTGTACTGTGTGAGTCCTTGGGATTGAATTCAGACTCGTCATGCTTGGCACCAAAAGATTTTATTTGCTTTTGCCAGCCTTACCCTCCATTTTTTAAGAGATGGTAGGGATTTGTGTAGGGATTGTTCCGATGCTAAGGTCCTGTTCTCCCATTGGTTCTTGATCTATCAGTAAAGATGTCAGTGGCCAATTGCTGGATGGAAGGAAAGAGGCAGAACTTCTGTGTCCCCTGGATGGGAGGATGGGAGATGCAGGAAGAGGAGAGGTTCTTGCCGTGCTTTAGAGGGAGAAAAGGTGAGATCTTGGGCAGATCCACCATAGGCTGCTTCTCCAGGAAGGAGGTTAGAACCATAACTAAGTTAAGGGCAGATTTAGGGTGCTAAGCTAAGAGTATTGATGCTAACTGAAGTGAATTAGAAACTCCTAACAATTGATCCAAGAAGGCAGGTGTGTGCCTGTGGTTCTCATCTGTGACTCCAATATTCTCTGGGTGGGGGCTGGTATCATGATCTGCCTAGAGCTTAAAGCAAGGTAGCAAAAACTACATGCTACACGGTCTTGCTGCATAACTCAGGCTAGCTTCCAAGTGTAGATTGTCCCCCTTTCTAAATAAAGACGTTAGTGCTGGCATTACAGGCACACACCACTGTTCCTGGGTACCCTTTCTTTGTATCTGGAGGGGCAGTGAACAGCTCAGGCTTTAAGCACTACAAGCTGTTTGCTACGGTCACCATATGAGGAGAGCAACCATGGATCATGTATAAAATCGCAGGTATGGCTGTCTCTATGGATGCTGCAAGGTCATGTTTCATTTCTGTTTTATGTGTAATGAAATGTTTTCACCTTAGGGCTAGGGCTGTAACTGAGTTGGCAGGGTGTTTGCCAACCCTAAAGCCCTGGGTTCAATCCCCAGCACTACAATCAGGGTTTTAAGTTCTCTTACATATATAAAAGTAAAACAGCTTGGTGATCCTATGCCATCAGAGTGACTTCTTACAGACAGTGTGACTAGAGGCCCTGGTTCTGCTAGGCTGGCTAGCACCTCGGATCCTCCTCTCTCTACCTCCCCAGAAGTGAGATTATAACATCTGGCTTTAAAAAATTATCATTTGTTTAGTTTTGAGGTTATAATTATATCAATTTCCCCCTTCCCTTTCCTCTCTCCAACTCCTCTCATATATCCACTCCCTTCTCTTTCAAATCCATGGCCTCTTTTTTTAAAATTGTTTTTGTTGTTGTTATCGTTGTTGTCCTCTGTGTGTGTGTGTGTGTGTGTGTGTGTGTGTGTGTCTGTGTGTGTCTGTGTGTGTCCTGCTCAGAATGTTTAACATTACTTGTATGTATGTGTTTTCAGGGATGACCATTTGGTATTGGGTAACTCATTGGTGTGCTTTTCCCTGGGGAAGACTGTATCTCCCATTCTCTGCATTCCCCAGTTACCTATTATTCTTTGTCTAGGGTTGGGACCTTATGCACTTTCCCCTTTCCCCATTATCAGGTCTATGATGTCATCCTGTTTCGTGGCCTTGTGCAGCCATGTTGGTGAGACTTGGTGGGTGTACATTCGCTGCCATTCCTGGGAGACAAAGTCTCACTGGAAACTCCCCGTTCTTCTGGTTCTTACTATCTTTCTGGCCCGTCTCCCAAAATGAGCCTTGAGCCTGAGGTGCATGCGCTGTGTTGTAGATGTATTGCTTGGGACTGGGACCCACAACTCCGCCTTTAGATCAGTTATGATTTTCTATAATGGCTGCAAAGAGAAGGTTCCTGATGAGGGGTGAGATCTACAGATATCTGTGGGTATAGAGATAAATATTATAAGACAGTTAGGGATTATGCTGCTTAGTATAGTGGTGGTTATAGCTTCTCCTCCAAGATCCATGACTTCACTAGCCCGAGTTAGTTGGCAAGGTTTCCAGTACCAGGCCCGATATCCCCCTCTTGAGCAGGCTTTAAGTCCAACTAGAGAGCTGTTGGTTATCACCGAGGTGCATGTACCCCTCTTTTCACCCTGAGGGTTAGCCTAACATGCTAGCTGTTGTTTTAGTTCCTAGGCATCATGGCTGGATAAGCCTATTGTTTGCTTCCCTCCTTTGGAAGTGTGGGTCTTGCCCTCTGGTTTCATAAAAACTAGACCTCAGGGGGGAGGTTTTAGGTCAGATAAAACTTGAGTCCTGTGCCTGAAGTACATCGGTGTCTTCAGCAAAAAGGAATGCCTTCTACCTCTGAGTACAAGGAAGGTCAACAGCAATCACCTATAAGGTTTTGGGAGTCCTTCAGACAACCTTGACCAACTCAGAGCCGGCTTCACATTCCTGGTATTGAGGGTTGCCTTAGTCAGTCTATGGGTTTAACCTTTATGTTTGTATTTACACAGGTTAACATGTATTATCGGTATTTCTAAATTGCCAATACTATGGTTCCTTATGAACTTTTTCAGACATCTTTACTGTGGTTTCCCTATTCTCTCCATTTGTATTATCTACCTCCCCTCTCTCATTAAAGTTCCCCTGTGTTCTCAGTTTCCGTCTGTACTGGCTGGTTTTGTGTGTCAACTTGACACAAGCTGGAGTTATCACACAGAAAGGAGCCTCAGTTAAGGAAATGCCTCCATGAGACCCAGCTGTAAGTCGTTTTCTCAACTAGTGATCAAGGGGGAAGAACCCAGCCCATTGTGGGTGGTGCCATCCCTGGGCTGGTGGTCTTGGGTTCTATAAGAGAGCAGACTGAGCAAGCCAGGGGAAGCAAGCCAGTAAGTAACATCCCTCCATGGCCTCTGCATCGGCTCCTGCTTCCTGACCTGCTTGAGTTCCGGTCCTGACTTCCTTTGGTGATGAACAGCAATGTGGAATTGTAAGCTGAATAAACCCTTTCCTCCCCAACTTGCTTCTTGGTCATGGTGTTTGTACAGGAATAGAAACCCTGACTAAGACACCCCTTGGGCCACTTGTATCCCGCTATTTCCCTCTCTAGTGCCTCATCCTATGGTCCCCCTTTACTTGCCTGCTTTCCGAAGTTACTCCAGTTTATATACTCAATCTGAAGATTTGGAGCTAGAAACCTCAGATGAGAGAGAGAGAAAGTGACATTTGTCTTTCTAGGTCTGGTTTGCTTCACTCAAAGTCATCTTTTCTAGCCTCATTCACTTTCTCATTCCACTTTTCTTTACAGCTGAATGGCTTTCGGTACCACATTTTCATATTCGTCAGTGGAAGGGCATCTGGGTTGTTTCCACTTCTTAGCTATTATCAATGGAGCAGCAATGAACATGGATAATAATCGAGTGATCTGTGGGGTGTGGCAAGGGTTTGTAGAGCTGGATCAGATGGCAGTAGTAAAAACAGACATGTAAACAAAATGGAAGACCCAAACATGAGTACTCCAGCCATTTAATATTTGTCAGAGATGCCAAAAACATAAGCCGAGGAAAAGACAGCATCTTCAATAAACGATGCTGGGAAAACTGAATGTCCGCATGCAGAAGGATGAAATCAGACCCTGCATCTATCACCTTGCACAAAACTAACTCCAAGTTGGTCAAAGACCTGGCCGTGAAACCTGAAACACTGAAACCACAAACGAAGACACGGGCAGCACTCTGTGGGATACAGGTGCACGGAAGGGACTGTCTCAGTAAGACTCAATTTGATCAAGAAGAAGGCCAATAGTTGACAAGGGGGACTTCATAAAACTAAAATGCTTCTGCACGGCCATATTTAGTGAAGAGGAAGCCCACAGACTGGGAGAGACTCTTTGTCAGGTATACACTGACAGAGGATTAATATCCAGAATATATAAGGAACTCAAAAAACAGATCGAAAGAATGGCCCATTCAAAAACCGGACTTGGGATCTGGACAAAGAGTTCTCAAAAGAAGAAATACAAATGGCTAAGATGTTGAAAAAAAAAAAAAGGACAGATCATGTGATAGAGGGTATAGGGAAAGGGGCCCCTCACTTACTGTTACAAATGGGTGCAGCCGCTGTGGCAATCAGTGTGGAGAATCCTCAAAAAGCTAAAAGTAAACCTCACATCTGGCTTTTAGATGTAAGCTCTCAGGAGCAAACTCACATCCACGCTTGCCTGGCACCTCCAGAGTTGTGCATTCCTTAACACTCTGTAGAAGATAAGGTCCACTCCTCCTTCCTTTCAGTCTAGTATGTGACTACCATAGGCGATAGAGTCAGGCTATGCCTGGCCCATGCCTGCCTCTGAAGGGACTGGCTTTTATGTTGGTCTGCTGGAGTCCTTGGCTACCATGTCAAATAAAAAATCTCCATCCCGAGCCACCACACTCAGAGAAAGCAACAGTCAGAGGTGTGGGAAGTGCTGTCAAGTGGGAGTAAGAGAAACTCAGGACAAGCCAGCTGAGGCTCCAGAGGTCAAGGGACATATCAAGCCATCCTTGCTGTGATCTGAACACAATTTTGATCCGTGAGGTATCTTACTAATCCACTACGCTCAGTGTCGCTTGCTGTGTAATAAGCAGCAAGAGTGTGTTTGGCATGAAAGGAATAGACAGGGTCCTGACAAGTCAGGAGAAACATTGTTTCCAGCCTGTGGGTAGGGGGAAGATGCAGAAGGATGTGAGGCAATATTGACATTTAAACTGAATCTATGAAACATCAGGAATTAAAAAAAACAGAGGTGAACAGAAAAGGAAATACCGTGCAGGGAAAATAACGAGGAAAAAGTACAGAGGAGAGAAAGTGCCCAGTGCATGTCAAGGAGAT